>NC_079512.1:17254186-17403582 GCF_000801105.2 Raphanus sativus | reverse complement strand
AGGAGAAAAAGTTTGAAAATGGACTCACAACCAAAAACTCTTCTTAGTTCTCAACCTAACAACCTTGCATAATCATACCAAATAGCAAGAGCAAAGATTTATCCATCTCTAACTTCTCTAAGTCTATCTCAGCTCCTTTGATCTCTACACTCATTAACTATGCATCTACAAACCACAAATCCACATCTCTTAACATTTATGAAGCAACTCAATAGACATCTCACAAATGGTCAACTGGTCCAAGTCATTTGGTTTGGTAAGACAAAGGCTTAATGCAAGTGAAATCAGAGGTTCAAAATGATCTTTTATGGTGGTTTTCTCTCAAAACACAGTAGCTTTGACATTACACATAATATATATAAGAAAGGGATCAACTCAATGCATACAATGCTCAATCTCCATTGTTCTACCCTTTCCCAACACACAAGATATTCAATTATTCCTCAATGTCAAACCAACTCACATCTCTCACCAAAAGATCCCAGACATTTTTCACATCAGACTCTTTCTTTTTGAAATCAATAAGGGATTTTTACAATTTTAAAACAAATCTGAGCTCCTAACAACTTTGCTAGCCCCTTTTTATTCTCTTTTTCGATTTTTTTTTTTTTTTTCTTCTTTTTTTTTTTTATTTTGGGGCCAAGACTTTTCACAACAAGAGCTAGATACTTCTCTCACTTATCCCATAAAGACTAATCATTAAGCACAAAGAGTCAAACCTTTCATATTCCAAATCACAATCACAACACTCACCCCCTTCCTATAGCTAGACAATAGAGTGACTAATCTAGCAAGAATGGAGACTAAGCATTGTCGTTCCCAATACTCTCAACATTATGCACATGTAAAGCTTTCCAAAGAGGCCTCACTCAACAAATAATGATGGTTTAAAAAGGAGGTATGGGTTTTGGGAGTGGAGTACCACTTGAGTTTGTCAAAAAGATTGGTAAAACAGATGGGACAACTCAAGTGTGTATATCCATGACTTAGTACACAAGAGACCATATGCAAGAGACATTAAAACAGGAGCTTGCTTCAAAGAGAGAGTATCAACAGTCAAATGAGTTTCAAGAGGAGCATTCAAGGCGCGAAGTTTACAAGCTTTCTAAAGGGTGCTCAAGCTACTTGTCATGATTACAAAGGTCAACAAATTCAGTACTTAGCATGAGCTCTTTACAAGGTTGAAATCCCCCTAATGCATGAATGCAACCTATATGCTTCTAGACTCAATCATAAAAATGCAAATGATGCAACTAAATGATTCTTTTTGTGTTTTTCAAATTTTTTATTTTTTTGGATTTTTCTATGCAAATAAGAATGTAATATGCAATGCATGAGACTCAAAATCATGGAAACAAACATGATCAAATACTTGGTACCTCCCCCACACTTAAATCACACAGTCTCTGTGTGAGTGAGGTACCCAATGGAAATGTGAAATACAAAGAAAAGATGGGAGAAGGGAAGTTTCCAGTTACCTGAGACGGGAGCGAGGTGGAAGGGTCGCTGTGGCAGGTCGCTCCCAGCTGGAGCGACTTCGGTATGTCGCTGTGAGAAGATCGCTCTGAGGTTGGTTTCTGTGTTTCCACTCGCGTGTGACACGAGCGACCTCAACATCTCGCTCTGGACATGTCGCTCCCAGGTGGAGCGACCTAGAGGTGTCGCTGCGATGAGATCGCTCTGGTGTCCGACTTTATGCTCAATACCTGCACACAACTTCATTTTCCCATTGTTTTATGCAATAGAATGATAATGCAAATACTAATGCAATATATACAAGGATACTCATGGGACTTCCTCCCAAGTGAGCTTGTTTTAAGTCTCTAGCTTGACTTTGCCTCCTTTGGATCAGGCTGGACTAGGTGCAGAGAGTGGAGTTGACACCCCATCTTCCTCAGGTGGTAGCTCATCAAAGTGATCATCAGTAGGAGGAGGATTCATCTCTTCAATGGTGAAGGCTTGTCCAAATACAGTGGGGTGCCTCATCTTCTCCTTGATGTCAAAGTGGAGGATGTTCTCCTTGCCCAAATGGAGGTCAATCTTCCCTTCTTTCACATTCACAATAGCTCCTGCTGTAGCTAAGAATGGCCTTCCAAGAATCAATGGGTCTTGAGCCTCCTCACCCATTTCAAGCACCACAAAATCTGTAGGTATCTCATACCTTCCAATCTTCACAGGGAGGTTCTCTAGGATGCCCACAGGGTACTTCACTGAACGATCAGCCAACACCAGAGAGAGTCTACACTTCTTGTATTGAGTGAAGCCAAGCTTCTTTGCCACAGACAAAGGCATCAAGCTCACACTAGCTCCCAAATCGCAGAGACATTTCTCAAATACCATAGGTCCAAGAGCACAAGGGAGTGTGAAGCATCCTGGATCCTCTAGCTTCTCTGGAGCATCTAGCCTCTGAATGATGGCATTGCACTCATGACTCAGAACCATCATGCCCTCCATCTCCTTCTTCTTAGCAGCTACAATATCTTTCAGGAGTTTGCTGTATTGAGGAATCAGCATGAAA
Organism: Raphanus sativus; assembly: GCF_000801105.2. Classification (NCBI taxonomy): domain Eukaryota; kingdom Viridiplantae; phylum Streptophyta; class Magnoliopsida; order Brassicales; family Brassicaceae; genus Raphanus; species Raphanus sativus. Next base: position 17,401,064 of record NC_079512.1, on the reverse strand, counting down.
GCATCAATGATGGGCATTGTAACCTGAGCTTCACTCATCTGCTTCTCAAACAAAGCCTTGTACTTCTGTAGCAGCTGCTTCTTGAATCTACCAGGGAATGGAAGCTTTGGTTCATAGGGAGGGGGGACAGGAGAGCTCTCACTTGCTGGAGCAGCAGATTCACCATCTTTTGTTGTTTTCTTCTCTTCTCCAACCTTTCCTTTACCCTTGGCTTGCACAATCTTCTCCAAGATCTCAGCATCTGTCTTCTCATCAACAATGACCACTTCATCATCTAGGTTAATGGCCACCTCCTCACCTTGTTTCTCAGCATCCTTGGTGAGGGTTACAGGAGTCAACTGCTTACCACTCCTAAGTGTGACAGCTTTTGCTTCCTTGGGGTTTTGATCTGACTTTCCAGGTAGAGATCTTTGCTGGCGGTTCTGGTGGGAGCTCATGGAAGCAAACTGATTCTCCAAATTCTTGACAGAAGAAGCAAGGTGGGAGAATTTGTTGTGGAGCTCATTGTAGCTCCCATCAATCTTGGAGTGAAGGTTCTTCAGCTCATAGCCCACATGCTTCTCACTTCTAGTCTGAGACTCCAAGATCTGTTTCAGTAAGGCATCAGTGCTGCTTTGTTGAGGGGCAGAGGAGCTAGGAGAGGAGTTTTGCTGAGGCTGATAGCTGCTCTGCTGGTTGTTTCGAGGCTGATAACCACTCTGCTGGTTGTTTGAATAGGGCTTCTGTTGGTAGTTGTTGTACTGAAAGTTAGGTTCCTTCTTGTACCAGCTACCATTACTGTTGATGAAACACAATTCTTCTTGCCCTTCCAAACTCTCAACCTCATTGACAGTAGGAGGTATCTCCTGGCTTGGGTTGCCAACAAAGTTCACCTGCGCTTGTGTGGCCTTATCAGCAATGAGTTTGTCAATCTTCTCCTGAAGAGCCTTTATCTCATTCCTTGTTTGATTGTCATCACCTCTGCTGCTTCTGTCATGGTCTCCACTGTAGACTGCATCACTCTTAACCATGTTGTCAACTAGAGCCTCTGCCTCTTTCTCAGTTCTCCCCAAAAAGAACCCATTGCTAGCTGTATCCAGTCTGGCTCTGTACTTAGGAAGAGCACCTCTGTAGAATGTGCTCAGCAAGCTCTCCTTAGAGAATCCATGGTGTGGGCACTGAGCTTGGTAACCATTGAATCTCTCCCAAGCTTCACTGAATCCTTCCAAGTTCTTCTGTTGGAAGCTGGAGATCTCGTTCCTCAACTTAGCAGTTCTTGAGGTAGAGAAGAACTTCTCCAAGAATGCCCTTTTGCAGTCTTCCCAAGTGGTGATGGAGTCACTTGGTAGAGACTTCTCCCATTGACGTGCCTTATCCCCTAAAGAGAAAGGGAATAGCTTGAGCTTTAAGACATCCTCTGACACACCATTAGTCTTTGACATACCACAGTAGCTGTCAAACTTATCCAAGTGATCAAATGGGTCCTCCACAGCCAGACCATGATACTTGTTGTTCTCTATGCAGTTTAGCAGTCCTAACTTGATCTCAAAATTGTTAGCAGCCACAGCTGGTGCTCGGATTCCAAGTCTAGGACCATGGATGGTGGGGCAGTCATAAGTGCCAATGGGGCGAGCTGGTCGCTGCTGGGGCCCTTGTGGAGAATTGTTTACTCCATTAGGGTTCAGAGGATTTTGTGGATCAGCCATCTCAGCTTCTTGTGTCTGCAGTAAAGCTTGTTGCTCTTCTTCTCTTCTTTTTCTAGCACACTCTCTCTCTAAAGCTCTGATGTCTGCGGCTCTTGGAACAAGGTTTGATGTACCCTTGCTCCTCAAGTTCATACACCTGAAAATCACAAAGAGTGAAGAAGAGAATCAGTAACTTACAAAAATAAAAATGACTTAGTCTCAAGCAAATGACTAAATCTCAATGTTCAAATCAAACTCAGAATTTGGCAACGGCGCCAATTTGATGTTAGGAGTTTTGAGGTTCCTAAGTCAAATGATAGTATAGTGGTAGTAAGTTGTCGAACCAATTCTGAGGGATTCAAATGCAGAGAGAATGCAAGTATTTGCCTAATCTAAGTGCAGCCAGTGATTTGATGATTTCTAAACTAATGATTAAAGCTAATGCAAAGCAATAAAAATGATACTTTTAAGCTATTGGAAAGGAGAACTCATGGGTATAGGGATTTAGACCTTAGGTGATCAGGTTTTGAACTAAGGAATGTAAATGATAAATCAAACTATCAACCTTAAGCCTAGACACAATTCTAACACTACAAGAAAACAGCATTTTGGCGAGCAAAGTTAACGAGGAAATATAATCCTCGTAAATGTACGAGGAACTTACGAGGAATTTACAACGAAAGAAATAAACCTCGTTATTTTCTCGTAAACTAACGAAGATAACATTTCGTCGTAAAGCCCACGTAACTTTACGTGGTCTTTACGAGGAAATACATTTTCCTCGTAAAAACCACGTAAAGCTTGCATTATCTTTACGAGGAAAACTGGAAATATAATTTCCTCGTTAAATCAACGTAAATTTACGTCACCTTTACGAGGAAATGATATACGTGAACTTAACGAAGAATTTTAAAGCACGTTTTTTTTTGCTACCTACCTTTTCCTCGCAAATTCATCGCAAAACTTCAACTACCAGATTCGAAAATTTTCTATAAATATGGAAGTTTCAACATCATTTTAAACACACCAACAAGAAAAAAAAAGAAAAACGTGAAAGGAAAAAAATGTCAGGCTCTGGGAATGTCTACGAGTTGCGGAGGTGGATGTATATGCATAGAGATGCTAACGGGAGAGTGACGAAAGAATACATTGCGGGACTGGAGACATTTATGCATCAAGCAGATTCCACACCGCTCGCCCTAGAAAGCGGTAAGATGTTCTGTCCATGTCGGAAATGCAACAATTCGAAATTGGCAAATCGTGAAAATGTTTGGAAGCATTTAATAAATAGAGGTTTCACGCCAAATTACTATATCTGGTTTCAACATGGAGAAGGTTATAATAATTATGATCAGAATGAAGCTAGTAGTAGTAATAGCAATTTTCAGGAAGAACCGGTTGCTCTTCATTTGCATAATGAACCTAGTTACCATCAGGAGGAGCAGATGGTAGATTTTGATAGGGTTCATGATATGGTAACTGATGCATTTGTAGCTCATGATGAAGATGAAGAACCTAACATAGATGCAAAAAAGTTTTATGAAATGTTAAATGCGGCGAATCAACCACTTTACAGTGGTTGTAGAGAAGGTCTCTCTAAATTGTCGTTGGCTGCTAGAATGATGAATATTAAAACTGATCACAATCTACCTGAAAGTTGCATGAATGAATGGGCAGACTTGTTCAAAGAGTATTTGCCGGAAGACAATGTGTCTGCTGATTCTTATTATGAGATTCAGAAACTGGTGTATAGTCTTGGGTTGCCTTCGGAGATGATAGATGTTTGCATCGACAACTGCATGATCTACTGGGGAAATGATGAGAAGTTAGAAGAATGTCGATTCTGCAAGAAGCCACGATTCAAGCCGCAAGGACGGGGACGTAATAGGGTACCGTACCAAAGGATGTGGTACCTACCAATTACAGACAGATTGAAAAGATTGTACCAATCAGAGCAGACTGCTGGAAAGATGAGATGGCATGCCGAGCATACTCAGACGGATGGTGAGATGACACATCCATCAGATGCAAGAGCCTGGAAACATTTTAACAAAGTATATCCGGAATTCGCTAGCAATATCCGGAATGTGTATCTCGGATTATGCACAGATGGATTTAGTCCATTCGGAATGTCAGGGAGACAATATTCATTGTGGCCAGTCTTTCTTACGCCATACAACCTGCCACCGGAGATGTGCATGCAACGGGAGTTGCTATTCTTGACCATATTAATACCTGGTCCGAAACATCCTAAAAGGTCGCTGGATGTTTTCCTGCAACCACTGATAAAAGAGTTGAAGGATTTGTGGTCAACAGGGGAGAGGACGTATGACTGCTCAACGAAGACGAATTTCACGATGCGAGCGATGCTTTTGTGGACCATAAGTGACTTTCCTGCCTATGGGATGTTGTCGGGATGGACTACACATGGGAGATTAGCTTGTCCATATTGTAATGGAGCGACAGATGCGTTTCAACTGAAGAATGGGAGGAAGACAAGTTGGTTCGATTGTCATCGTAGATTTCTTCCCATTGGCCATCCGTACCGAAGAAACAAGACATTGTTTAGGCACAAAAGGGTTGTGAGAGACACTCCTCCTCCATATTTAACTGGAGAAGAAACTGAAAAGCAACTCGATTACTATGGAGTTTTGGAAACAGTTCCTCGTGGTGGTAATTGGCATGTTCCCCCTAATATGCCTGATTCTTACGGTGTTCATCACAACTGGCACAAGAAGAGTATATTTTGGGAGTTGCCATATTGGAAGGATCTTCTTCTGCGCCACAACCTCGATGTGATGCATATAGAGAAGAATTTCTTTGAGAACATCATGAATACAATATTGAATGTCCCGGGGAAGACAAAAGACAACATAAAATCAAGGTTAGACTTGCCGGATATTTGCTCAAGAAGCGAGTTACATATAAACAGCAATGGGCAAGTTCCTGTTCCGATATTCAGATTGTCTTCAGAAAAAAAGTCGGTGTTGTTCAACTGGGTAGCATCAGAAGTGAAATTCCCCGATGGGTATGTTTCAAATCTGTCTAGATGCGTTGAAAAGGGTCAAAATTCTCTGGGATGAAGAGTCATGACTGTCATGTCTTTATGCAACGACTACTTCCCTTTGCTTTTGCGGAGCTACTTCCTACAAACGTACATGAAGCACTTGCAGGTACTATATTTATTATTGCAGTTATTTTATATATAATGATTTAGTTTGAAATATATATGACTAATATGTGTATAATTGTTTTTGGAATATACAAGGCATTGGAGCATTTTTCAGGGATCTGAGCACCCGCACCCTTAAAGTAGAAGTCGTGGAACAGCTTCAAGAGAACATTCCCATCTTATTGTGCAACTTGGAGAAGATATTTCCTCCTGGGTTTTTTGACGTAATGGAGCATCTAGCTGTCCACCTTCCATATGAGGCATTGCTTCGTGGACCTGTACATTACGGATGGATGTATCAGTATGAGCGAGCCATGAAATATTTGAAGGGAAAAGCAAAGAACCTTGCAAAGGTTGAAGGTTCTATAATTGCTGGAAGTTTGACGGAAGAAACTTCTCACTTCACATCGTACTACTTTGCGTCAAAAGTACGTACTCGGAAAAGAGCTCCAAGGAGATATGATGATGGTGGTGTCGCGCCAACATACGCAGTTGCTGGTGTTCCAGACATCTTTAGCCAGATTGGGCGACTGGGTGGAAAATCAAAAGAGGTTTGGTGGTCGAGTGAAGAAGACGCTCATAGTGCACACACCTATATTCTACTTAATTGTGAGGATCCATTGATTCGTTATTTTGAAAGGTAACATAAATGGACACGTATATATAAATTAACACATATATATAATTGCCAAATATTAATTAATATAAAAAGTGATTTTACAGCCTATTTGTTTCACAAGTCGAAGAAACATTCCCTGGTATATCCACAACTGACGTAGACAAAAGGAAAGATCAACACTTTATAAAATGGTTGAAGAGTCAGGTATTAACTCAAACTCTTTATTCATAAATGATTTGTATTTTAACGTTCACTTTGTTTTTGCAGGTTGATTTTGACGACGATGCAGATTATCCTAAGTGGTTACATGAAGTAATTCAATCTCCACATGTAAAGGTCACCACTTCACAGATGTATTTCACACGAGGCTATACTTTTCACACATATGAGTATGGTAGACAGCGGGCAACCAGTAACTATGGAATATGTGTGAAAGGGGAAACCGATTTCTACGGTATCTTGACAGAGATTATCGAAGTGGAATTTCCAGGGATATTGAAGCTGAAATGCGTCCTCTTCAAATGTGAGTGGTTCGACCCCGTCGTCAACAGAGGTGTTCGGTTTAACAAATTCGGTGTAGTTGATGTCAATGGTGGAAGAAGGTACAACAAATTCTTTATTTGGCATACATGAGTAGAATAAGCTTATTTCTATGTTTTCTTTATTTTCAGGTACAACAAATTCGAGCCTTTCATCTTAGCTTCACAAGCAGATCAAGTTAGCTACCTTCCATACCCTCGGATGAGAGAATCGGGAATAAATTGGTTATCCGTGATCAAAGTTACACCTCGAGGACGAATCATAAGTGGAGAAGAACCACCATTGCAAGAAGAACAGATAAATGAAGTCGAGGAACCTGAACAACAAATTGATGACATTCTTCTCATTGATCCGCATAATCATGAGTATGAAGATCTTACCGACGATGGCACAGATGAAGCTGTTGAAGACGAGTTTAATGAAAATGATGATGTTTCTAGTGATGACGAAAATGTATCTGATTGATGTATTTGTGTTTTAATATGATTGATTTTCAGACTTAATGCATGTGATTCGATTATAAAAAAAAATATTGAGTTTGAGGTTTTGAATGAAAAATAAATGATTGAGGTTTGGGATTGGAATATGAAGAGTAGAAGATAGGAAAGATGGTGTTTGTGGTTTGGGGTTTTTGATTTTAGAGGTTTAGAAAGAAAACCTCGGTAATTCCTCGTAATTTACGACGAAATAACGAGGAAAGTAGAAAAAAAGAAATACACGGGCCTCGTTAATTCCACGTAAGCACAAATCGTCGTAACGCCCTCGTAAGCTTACGTGGAATTAACGAGGCTTTTTTTTTTTTTTTTTTCTCGTTATTTCCTCGTAGGTTTACGAGGTTTTAACGAGATATGTTGTCTAAACCCCTAAACCCTAAACCCCAAACCCCATCTTTCTTATCTCTTTTGTCTAAATCCCAAACTCCAAACCCCATTAATAATTTTATAATTTTCAAAAGATTATATTTTTAAATCTTCAAAAGATTATATTTTCAAATCTTCAAATGATTATATTTTCAAATCTTCAGAAGATTATATTTTTAAATCTTCAAAATATTATATTTTTAAATCTTCAAAAGATTATATTTTCAAATCTTCAAATGATTATATTTTCAAATCTTCAGAAGATTATATTTTTATAATCTTCAAAATATTTATTTTCAAATCTTCAAATGATTATATTTTCAAATCTTCAAATGATTATATTTAAATAAATAATTTGATTTTGTATAAGTTTAAATTAGGAAGAAGAGATTGATATTAGAATTTAAAGAATTGTGATTATAAATTTTGAGGTTTGAAATGTTAAGAATATTGAGTTTGAGGTTTTGAATGAAAAATAAAGGATTGAGGTTTGGGATTGGAATATGAAGAGTAGAAGATAGGAAAGATGGTGTTTGTGGTTTGGGGTTTTTGATTTTAGAGGTTTAGAAAGAAAACCTCGGTAATTCCTCGTAATTTACGACGAAATAACGAGGAAAGTAGAAAAAAAGAAATACACGGGCCTCGTTAATTCCACGTAAGCACAAATCGTCGTAACGCCCTCGTAAGCTTACGTGGAATTAACGAGGCTTTCTTTTTTTTTTTTTTTCCTCGTTATTTCCTCGTAGGTTTACGAGGTTTTAACGAGATATGTTGTCTAAACCCCTAAACCCTAAACCCCAAACCCCATCTTTCTTATCTATTTTGTCTAAATCCAAAACTCCAAACCCCATTAATAATTTTATAATTTTCAAAAGATTATATTTTTAAATCTTCAAAAGATTATATTTTTAAATCTTCAAAAGATTATATTTTCAAATCTTCAAATGATTATATTTTCAAATCTTCAAATGATTATATTTAAATAAATAATTTGATTTTGTATAAGTTTAAATTAGGAAGAAGAGATTGATATTAGAAGTTAAAGAATTGTGGTTATAAATTTTGAGTTTTGATATGTTATGAATATATGAAGTAGAATATAAGAAAGATGGGGTTTAAGGTTTGGGGTTTAGAGTTTAGAGGTTTAGAAAATAACCTCGTTAATAACTCGTAACTTACGAAGCATTTACGAGGAACAGAAAGACGGGCCTCGAAATTTCATCGTTTTATTTGGGACGGGCCTCGCAATTTCCTCGTAATGTTACGAGGGTTTTACGAGTAACAAAAAGACGGGCCTCGCTAATTTATCGTTTAGTTTGGGACGGGCCTCGCAATTTCCTCGTAATCTTACGAGGTTTTTACGAGAAAGAGGAACACGGGCCTCTTTAATTCCTCGTAAACTTACGAGGAAATTGCGAGACCTCCGTAACTTATATATACAACCTCACAAACCTCACACTGTCCATTCCTCCCAACTTCCTCTCCACTTCCTCCCCATTTCGTCTCTAACTCCTTTCCCATTCCTCTCTCCTCCGAAAATGGTAATTTCCTCGCCCCCTTTATTAGTTTAGACAATTTAGATAGGTGGTTAATTTAGGTGGTTAGTTTAGAGAATTTAGATAGGTTTACGGATTTTATGTTTGTTAGATAGATTTTTAAATTATTGATGATAGCTTTTTAATTATTGATGATCATAATCTCAAAAAAATATATTTTTGCAGGTTCGCCAGCGCATGCTTACTGCTCACTACAGGGAGATATTCGGTGAGCCTGGTAGTCAGTTAGACCCGCCAGGTTCTTCTTCAGGTGCCGGCGGTTCAGGTTCTTCGGATCAGGAGTCTGTTCCCGAGACTCAGCATTTCTTCCCTCCGATTCCTCCTCCGATGGCTCAGCCTCAGCCGATGGCTCAGCCGATGGCTCAGCCGATGGCTCAGCCGATGGCTCCTCCGGTGCCTCCTCCGATGGCTCCTCCTGAGATCCCCGCCGCTGTTCATCCCGATCTCATGGTGCCACCTACTGTTCCCTTCTCGCAGTACACTGTCGAGGATATTCTTGGTATGCCAGGCAGAGCTGGTTTACCAATCATAGACCCCGACAGACCCGACGGGACTTTATGGTAAGTGTATTTTTTAAATAATTATTTTAATTTATAACTTCATTAAATAATTTAAATTTTCATTTTTTTCCAGGTTTGGGGTTGACAATTCCCTTGCGACAGATGTAACCGAGACGATTAAAGGTTACTTCTCCATGGCGCATCCAAACTGGAAATTGACGCCGATCTACATCCGAAAGACGTGGTTCAAGATTTACGCTGTAAGTAATTCTATTAATTAATTATTTTTTTTATTAACTAATTATTAATTTTTTTTTGCAGCAAAAGTATCATTGGTCCATCGGGGTCAGTGAGAGAGTGAGGAAGGCGTTTTACGAAAAGGCGCAAGTTCGCTTGTCGGACACGGTTTGCAACTGGAAGGGTGCCTGGATCGTCAAGGGGTACACCCGTGGCAAACCCGCTGAGCTTACCACGGATGTTTGGGACGGCCTCATCCGTTACTGGAAGGATCCTAACTCCATTAGGATCGCAAACATTTGTGCTGCCGCCCGTAACACGGTAGACGAGCACGGTAACGGCCCGATGCTACACTCTACGGGCCAAAAACCACATGCCGGTGTCCGTTTGAAAATGGTACGTAATTAAATATTTAATTATTATTTTTAATATAATTAAATATATTTCTAACAATTTTCTTAAATGTTTTTAGGCCAAAGAGTTGGGACGTCTCCCGACTCTTCCGGAACTTTACGAGCGGACCCACAAAAACAAGGCGGGCCAGTTTTTAGATGGCAAGTCCGAGCAAATCTACAACAACGTAATTGCTCGGGTTGAGGAGCGCCAGACTCAGCTGACCCAGCAGTCCGGCGACGGATTACCAGTTACCTTATCCACAACTGAAGTGGATAAGATTTACGAGGAGGTAAATTTTTTAACATTATATCTTTTTAATTATTAATTGATTAAATTTCCCTTTTAAATTTAACTAACAAATATAATTTTTTTGTTTTTAAGGTTGTCCCTAAGAAAAAGGGACGTACGTTGGGGATCGGTTCCGTCAATGATGTCCCGAGAGCGACATCATCTTATGCTCAGAGACAGACCGAAGAAGTCACTCAGTTGCGTTCCGAGCTGGGCGCGACCAAAAGCCGTGTGAGTGGACTCGAAGCCTTCATCGACGTTATAGCGTCCACAAATCCGGAATGGGAAGCTTTGTTGAGGAACATGAAACAACAAAATCCCATTCCAGGCGAGTCATCGGGCACACATAACGAGGAGGATGTTACGAGGAGGAGCGAGGAATTCTACGAGGCGATGAACGAGCCTTAGTTTTTTTAGTTTTTTTTCGGTTTATGTATTATAAAATCCAAAACTTAATTATATATAAAATATTTTCTTGCTTGTGAATTTTATTTAAAATTTATTTATAAATCCAATATTTAAATATTTTTATTTTGTTAAATTAATAATTATTATATTTATCAAATAATATTTTATTAATTCGAAAAATGGAAGTCTACGAGTTATTTACGACGAAAATATTTCCGAGAAATTTACGAAGAAATGCTTTCGAGGTTTTTACGAGGAAAGTCTTTCGAGGTCTTTACGAGGAAAGGCTTTCGAGGTTTTTACGAGGAAAACCTTTCAACGATTCTACATCGATTTTACGAGGAAATCCTTTCAAGGATATTACATCGAATTTACGAGGATATGATTTCAAGGATCTTACGTGTAAGTAACGACGCGTGGTTCACGTGGTTTGTACGAGGAAATTAAGCGAGTGATTTACAAGGAAAGGGGGCGAGGAACTTACGACGAAATATTAACTTCGTCTTTACGAGGAAACCGAAACCTCGCTATTCTACGAGGAAATGGCGACGAATCCTTTTTTACGACGGACGAAAAACGACGAAAGGCTTTTCCTCGTTAATTCCTCGTAAACCTCCTTTTACGAGGAATTAACGAGGAAAATGGCCCTCGTTAATTATTTGTTTTCTTGTAGTGTAAGCAAGCTCTATGTCTAGATGAATGCTCATTTGCTAACATGTCTCAAACATCAAATGTCTTTGGTTGAATAACATGCAAGCAATCATTACTAACAAGTCTATTAGCTATCTTAGCATCTTTAACAACAAATATCTTTGGCAAAGTACACTAAAAGCCTAGGAGAGTTGACTCAGGCATTTCATCAAACACTTGTCGGGTGAGAAATGCCTAGAGATCACCCTTTGAGTGGCCTACTCAAATGATGCATTAAGATCACTCTACTATGCAAGGAACAAGTATGATCTATACCTAAAACATCCTAGAACTAGCCTAATCACCCTTAATCACCCTAACCCATGAATCCAAAAGGTGATTACTCACTAATCTCCATGATTCCTCTTAAACCCATGATGGATTTCAGATGAATCATATAGAGAACTAGAAGAGAAAATCACAAGAACACAAGAACAATCCAATCAAAAGAGAGCTTTTCTTGAGAGAGTTTTGTGTTCTTCAATAGATCAAAGATAGATTGTCAAATGGTGGCTACAACATACTTAAACAATAGGTTTTCCAAGTGCAAAAACGTGCACAACAATTGCAAAAAGGTCCTTGAAAAATAATAAAATCGTGCAGCAGATAACGCGGAGCGACCTCAGAGGGTCACTCCAGGAGGTCGCTCTGGGGTTGGGAGCGACCTTGGAGGGTCGCTCTGAGAGGTCGCTCCAGCCTCATTTTTTGTGTCTCCGGGCGATGAAAACGCGAGCGACTTAGGTGGGTCGCTCTGGTTGGTCGCTCTGGTTGGGAGCTACCTTAGGGGGTCGCTCCGGAAGGTCACTCTGCGGTTCTCGACCAGGATTGATATGCCTCTAGTAAGTTGATCGTAACTTCTCCATTACATCTCCAAATGACTTGAAACCACTTCCATTAGAAAGCTAACTCAATTTCCTGTGTCTTCACGAAATCTTAGCAACAGAAGATTTCTCTAAGGCCTCCATCCATGCTCATCTTTCACCCTCTTTTTGATCACATTGCTTCCAAATGTCTCCAAGAACTCCATGTGGTGTTCCAATACCTGATAGAGACATATGTATGCCAAATGCAACCTAAACATGCCTAAATCTATTCTATATGATGAAAATGCTTATGAATGAATGGTTAAAACAATGCAAATATGCAAGACATCATATATCCAAACCATAAAGCCTAAATCCTAAACCCAAACCATATACCCTAAACCCAAACCATATACCCTAAACCATATATCCAAACCAATTACCCTAAACCTAAACCATAAACCCTAAACCCAAACCATATATCCTAAACCTAAACCATATATCCAAACCATAAACCCTAAATCCTAAACCCAAACCATATACCCTAAACCTAAACCCTAAACCCAAACCATATATCCAAACCAATTATCCTACACCTAAACATTAAACCATAAACCCTAAACCTAAAGGAGAAGGATTTCCGATTTGTGAAGAAACTAGTGGCATTGTCTATAAATTTGAGGGATTAGTAAAAAACCACCATAAGAAGCAGAGGAGAAGATGAGACATACTATACTATAATCATTAAATAGTAGAGTCGTGCAGTGCAAGAGGATACACCATTAGCAAAGGGATGATGGAGGTGTAGTCGGAGTTGATGAAGTAGGAGAAAAAATACCCACGAGAATTAGAGAAAAAGAAGAAACGGTGGGAATAGATGAGGAAACAATGATTGGCGACATTGCTGGAAGACAAGACATAGAGATGATGTAACCGTACACATCGTGGTGTACTATTCTATGTTTATCAAATAGTATAGTTCGACGAAGTATATACTGTTCATCTTCTCCACTAGCTCTACGCATCCTCTGCTTCTTAATCCATATATATTGGATAGTAACAAAACTGTAAACCCAAACAAAGATATGAAAAAAAAATCAGACACTTGGTGGATATGATTAAGAATGAACAGAAACTTGTAAATATAATTGAATAATCACTTGATAGAAAAAATCAGAAACAATCATTAAATAAAAGAAAAAAACAAGGATCAACTGAGAGTGAGAATGAACAGGAATAAAAGGGTAGTTTTTGTCATCATATATATTATACAAAGAATATCGTAGCACTCCGTTTACTATGGTTACCGTCTCAATTTTAATTATACTATAGTCATGTGTCCAAATTTCCCTTAATTTTATGTATAACGTTTAAGGTTCGGTGGATCCTAATATACTAGGTTCAAATCTCATTTATGCATTTTTACTTTTCTATTATCAGTAATCTCTAAGATTCGCTCTCCACGCACCCACACTAGAAGTTTAAATTTATTTAGTAATTGACAATTGTACATAAATTTCTAATAATATATGAAATATATTAAGATTGATCCCTAAAATACAGTTCTCGTTTGTTTGGATGTCAGAAATCTCTGTATTATATCTGGAGTTGCTAGGTCTCAATAAATTTCTCAAACTTATAACCATTACCTCCATAACAGACATACGCTATCGAAGAATGGAAATAGAACACATACCCTTCAAAAATCGCTCCATGTCCTGCTACAAATTCGTTCTTAGAACTTTTTATATCATAGGTATATTTTAATTTTCATTTTATATAATATAATTTAATATTAAAAATATTATATAATATTTTGAGAATTCAGTTTTAATCAAATATTATAAATATATATGTTACAATTTATATTTAGCTTTAGGGTTTACTCATTATGATTTAAAGTTTAGTATTTTATGGATTGACATTAGGCATGATTTAGACCATCTCCAAAGTATTTCTCTATTTTCCCCCTATAATAGATGTGAGTTTCTTTTCAATGTATTCTTCTATTTTCTCCTTGAAAAATAATATTATTAATTTTTAAAAAAAATTTACAATTAACATCCTTTAACTTATAAATGCTAAAATTAACTCATTCCTTATATCTTTAGATTTTTTTCATAAAAGTGCAATATTATTTAATTTAAACATTTTATTACAAAAACGTCAAACAAAAATAATAAACTTTAATTAAACATTTTAGTACAAAATAATATTTATTTTCATAAAAGTGCAACATTATTTAATTTGAAAATTTTATTACAAAATATTAAAAAAATAATAAACATTTTATTAGACATTATCTAACCATCATTATTACTATATTTCTCTTGTAAATAATCAATTAATGCATTATGAAATGATAAATGAGTTTTTTAATATTTGATATTTTTGAATCGACTTAAAAACTCTTGAAATCGGCTATCTTCATCATCTGATATTTGAAGCAATCAGCAATAAAATCAACAAGTTCCATGTCCATCCATTTCATTTTGACAATATTCTAACTATTTTTGTAGATCTGGAATAAATTTACCTGAATATTAAGTTGTTTTAATATGTTGTATTAATGAATATTTAACTTCAACTTAAATATGTTTCTCAATATGTAAAATCTATGTGTACTTTTTAATAATTAAAATATAATTAATAATTTTAGTTTTAAATATAAAATTAAGTATTGTTTGTACGCAAATAATAAAACTACAATTATTTCTTTGACTTTCACATAAAATGATAATATTATTTATTTATTTTAATTATAGCTGTAAAATTAAGAACATTATATAAACAAAAAATACTTGGGTTTTATATGTAAAAATAATGTACTTCTACATAAACATGTATTTTTAGTTATAATCACAAAAATTAAAAGACTACTGTGTAAATAAAAAAGTATGCATCTATTATAGAGAAATGTTATTTTTCCCTCAAATATAGAGGCGAAATAGCAATCTCTATATTAAGGAAAAAAATGAAAGTGGAAAATAGTAGTTTTTACTCTATTATAACATATAGAGACAAATATAAAAATGAGTTGGAGATGCTCTTAGTATTTAAAGATTGGAGATCAGATTAGAGTTCTATACTACTTTGGTGATATGAATATAACTCTTCCTATACCCATCGTTTTTGTTTTCTGCATTTTCCACCATAGCTAACACAATAAATCTATCACCAATCACTTAAATTTCTGATGTTTTCTACTTGTTTTTGTCAGTAAACTTCTAGATCTCTCATGTCTTATACGATTTCAAGCATTGAAAACCCCAAAAAATTTTTTTTTGACAAATCCAATTTTTCAACCGATTTTGATGAATTCGTCACAATGCGTTGCGGAGGAGCGAATACTAGTCCGATTAAACGGTAACTCGGCCTAGTTTTAGAACAAGGCATATAACTGGCTCAATCATAGACTAGTTTTTTTTTCTTTTGTCATCCAATCATAGTCTAGTTAATAACGTCAAATTAGCAATACATTTTTATTTTTCATAGAAAATTTGGTTACTCATCAGTATGTCTATGATAATTTCTATGTGTTATTATGTTTTATGAGAAGAGATATTCACGACTAGTGTTTTTAATAACTTTTATTTTGTTGCTTTCAACATGTGAGTCTTAGAATTAGAGGTGTGCATGGAGCGGATAACACTGTATTTTAGTATTTGTGATTGTTTTGTAACTAATACAAATATCTTTAAAATTTATTGATATTTGCGAACATTTACAAATATTTATGAATATCTCATCTTCTTTATTTAATACAAGTAAATCTAAAGAAAAAATATATAAGTTTGTTATCTAAAATATCTCTTACATATATAAAACAAAAACTAAAAACTAGTAAAAATATATGTTCCATAAAAATTTTTAAAAGAAATTTATAAAACATAAAATTTTCGAAAATGTAGTTTTATAAAGATTTTACATTTTTCTTTATTTAATATTTTGTAAGTTTTTTATAAATAAAATTATTAAAATTATTTGTTAAAATAATAATTATATAAAAATATACATATGCGGATCTCTATTTAATTATAGATACTTTTATTTGTATAGAAAACGGAACAAAACGAATATTCGACCATAACATTTTTAATATTGTGATTTGTTTCATTTTTAGTGAATATTATTTTTTAATATATGTTACTTCAAAAATTAATAGATATCCGAACTTTTTCAGATCAAGTCGAAAGAAATTAAATTTAACAGATAAAATGTTCATCATTACTCAGAACATTAGATAACAACGTATGCGTCTCAAATCAACCAACAACACGAGCATACGTGCGTCTCACTTTAGACAGTCAATCTGTATAATCTCAATTATTGAAACTTGAAAGGCAGCATAGTGCAAGCCAGCGAATGGTTTAGGATCTTTATAGAATAATTTGATAATACTTTTATATTGTAACATAAAATTAATAAAATAGCATGGTTTACGTTGGCAAAACAAAGTAGCATGGTTACAAACAATAGAATCAACAAGTTCATTTTTTTAAGTTAAAAGAAATAGCTCAATGATGTCATATGATGTGGCTGCGCTAAAAGTAAGAAAGCAGGACTCACTTCTTCTCTCTCTTTTTAAACACTTGTTCTTTAAGTTGGTGGAGCTTGTGATTTTTAAACACGTTTTATTCCCAGCTGTTAACCACTTTGAAGGCTTTTCACACGTTTTCTCTTCAGATCTCACCTAATTGTTAGGGTTTGTTCATCAAAAGTGCTCGCTACAGTATCAAGTTTGCAAATCTCAGGGTTTATTCAAGAATCTTTGAAGTTTGTGGGTTCATCTGGGTTTGGTTCTACCTGATTGGTGTCTATCCTAGTCGGAAGCGCTCGTTTACGGCTGAAATGTCTCTCAAATGTCTCTGGAAGAAAGTGACATTATAAAAAAGTTAAGTTAAAAAAAAATGTCTAGTTGCCCAAAAAAAAAAATGTCTCTGGAAGAAGAAAAAGAGCCGTTGATTACCAAAAAAAAAGAGCCGTTTATCTTCAGTTTGGTGGGGTTCTAAACCCCCAATGTCAGAAGATGTCTGACCTAATCCTTTATATGCCAAGAAAATGGCAATTCTATGTTGGTTTAATCATATAATAAAAAAAAATTGGCATATGTTATACTTTAATTTTTTTTAAACAATTATAAATTACTAAAACTCGTAAAAGTTTCACATTAAAAATGTATGATCACTGATTTAAATTTGATTATTACAAAAACAATGATCAAAACCATATAAATAAAAATATCATTTAATAGATATTCATAGTCTCATATATATATATATATATATAAAATACATAAATATTTTAATTAGTTGACCTATGAACTGTTAGGATGCGACCGTAATTACTAGAGTCCACGCCGTCATGGCGAGATGACCTCGTCTTTGGTTCGTCTCAAGCTCAAGGCAACTTTAACCCCCTCTCTCTATCATCTCCGGTATATCTCATTTGTAGTTTCCTCCTTTGAGTTCCGATCAAAAATACTTTTCATTTTTCGATTAGAGTTTCTGTCGAAGTTTTAAGACAAAAACTAACATGACATATTTTTTCGTGAACTTTCAAACGATAAACGAGGTGGGAATGATTAGCATAACATCATTATGCACGATAAAAATGGATTTACAAATCCAATAATATGAAAACTGACTTCGAACAAACCGATGACCTCTTCGAGAAATAATCGTAAAATTGCACGAAATAGTAAAACGGCCCAAATGGCCTAAAACACGATAAAATCCTACTTGTGACTTAAAACTCGAGAGTTGGCCCAAGAGGAAAGACAGTCGGTTCAGTTTCGATAGAAGATAAAAGGAAAAGGAGTCAAATGCTAATTTCCAAGATAAAGATGAAGATCAAAAAGATAAGGAAAATTTTCGCAAAGAGATAAATTTGATACGAGGGCAGAAGGGGAAAGCTCTCGCTGACCTTGGAGGCATATATAAGAAGAGCCAAGACGAAGTGCACAAGGGACATACAAGTTTACGTAGCAACTTAGGCATTTAGAGCAAATTAGGCAATTTTCGAATTTGTTAGCCAACTGCGACTCAACTAGGTCTTAATTAAGGTCTTTGGTGGTTAGAATTAGAGAATACGCTCACAGCTCCTGCGCCCGAGGCTCTTTTACCTGTTGTAACACTCATACGCAGGATCGAAATAAGATCCTCCTTACTTTGCTCTCTATTACGATTTATTTTACTTTGTCAGTTTACGTATTTTGATCACTTGTCATTGGTTTAGCAGATTTTGAGATTTTAAGGAAAGTAAGAGTTTTCTTTTGCTTTCCTCCGTTCATTAAGTTTGACAGTGCGAATTTCGGTTCACATTCTATGATCAATAGCTAATAGTATGTTTAGCTAATTTTAACATGATGACACAGTTTTAGACATAGTTATATAACTTTTTATATAATTTTAAACACCTTCCTTTTGATTTGCTGAACATTTAGGTTATGGTGTGTTTGGTACGAAAAAATCTCTAAATGCAATATGTATGTGTTTGTTTTGGGTTTAATTGCTAATTATAATTATTTAGTAATAAATAATTACACAAAACCTGTCAATAATGAATAAAAAATAATTAATCGTGTTTTATTTTACGCAAACGAAGAAAAAACGCTTTAGGCGGTAAACTCGGAAATTATGTGGGAATTAGGCGGTCTTACGCGGGTAAATACGGATCAACGCCTAACTTCAATGATTTGGTCAAATTCACTACGGTCAACCCCCGAACAACGCCTAGACGACCTCCTAGGCAGCTAGGCGACCGTGTTTTTGAACAGGGATGCTAACAAGATCAAATGATTTTTTTAATGCTGATTCATTATGATATTACAATTATGATATGAGAAAGATTACATAGACGATACGACAACCGACAATACTACCTGCCTTATGAGATCTACGCCTAACTGCATCACCTGAGCCGTCCTATGAAGATCCACGCATGACCAGATTAACTTGCACCATGTTGTAGATCTCTTGTAAACCTTTCTTCCGTAATCTGTATAATTGTTTTAATAAACCACTCTCTCCGAAACTTGAAACCTAGATTTATCTTCAAAAAATTGCATAGCCTATGATTCAAACCCCAGATCTGGGTGTAGAAACTTTTAAACTTTAACCACTATTTTACGGTGCTTCCACAAGATATAATCGTTTAGAACTTATAATAAAAGTTCTTTTAAGAAAAAAAAAATTAGAATATAATTGATATACTATTTATATTGTAAAATAAATATCTCAATGACGCCATATGCTATGTCATTGATCTTAAGGTAATCTAAATACAACAATGAGCGTTACATGCAATTTTCGTATCATTGGTTGTCGGCCTCCAGTTGGGTCTCTCCAAAAGCTTTCTCTCAACTATTTATGTCTTACAAAACTATGACGCACTTTTTATTACTTCACGAAATCAGTCAAACATAAGAACATGGAGTCGCCAAGTAGAGTCACTAGTACATCAGACCTTAGTAGTCACATGCTCTAAAAATTCTACATCGGCTAGCAGACTCGCTAGTACATCACACCATAGAGTCGCCTGAACATCAATACTTCCTTCATCAATTCCTGGAAAAAGTACAAGTTTGCCACTAATACTGTTACCAGGTCCAGCTCTAACTGCAATCGGTTTGCCCCAACCGAAATCATTGTTGTACACATCGAACCGGGGAGAGCTTGAGACAACTATAGTATCACCAGCTTTTCTACTTCCCACACCTGCTTTTAGATTCTTTACGTTTCTTACCCATTCCTCTGCAAAATTATTACAGTTTTCATTCGTTTGAGAGCTCACTAATTTTCTTATTTGCAGAGCAGTCCACCCCAACCCACGATCCTGCAGCTCTTCAACGGTGGCAATAGCTGGTACAACATATGCCATGTTCCCAAAACTGTCTTTGTCATGTAAAGGGTTAAGCCTCTGCCTCAACCCCACCGCGACTTTGCAATAAGTCTCTTCACCTAGGCTCAGACCACTGTGTCTGATGATTGATCGCCACATATGCGCTGAAACCGCTTGAAGAGAAGAGATGTTCATGTCACTTGAGTTAACCTCGCTGTTGGCTTTAGCTTTGAGGTCTGAGATATTATTCTTTGTGAAGTGAAAAACCTTATCTTTTGTAAAGTTCACGTCTTGGCGGTGGCCTCTCTGCCTCTAAAACCGGAATATGGATAGGGTAATCGATCCCCTTTAGAAACCATTCTTTCAGAACAAGTGGCTGATGATCTGAACTTGAACTACTTGAGCAAATCTTGGACCAAGCATGGATGAAATTCCACATGGAAACACCGTCTGTCACCAAGTGGTTGTAACAGTAACTGAGAAAGACACCATCCTTCATCTCGGTGACTTGCACCACAAGCAAGGGCTCGGTGACTCCATCACAGTTCTTGAAATCGTCAGCGGGAAAAAAATGATTTATTAAATCAGGGACAGATCCATCTGGTTGAAGAAGGTCACTCACCGAGAGGGTTTTGGCTTCGGCGTGGTGAAACCTAGCTCCAGAGTCATCGCAGTAAATAAAAAACGTCACCGTGTTGTCATCAAGATTCTCCACTATTGCAAGACGACCAGCAAAAGGGAAGTATATTTCTAAGGCTACAGAGAGAGAAGTCTTTAGCCGAGATATGAGATGGAAGTCTGGATTAGGTTTAGGAAAGACAAGACCTCTTTGAGGATAGTCGAGTTGAAGAAGACTGAGATCAAATGGATTAAGATGGACCTTAGTTCGATCTGACCGGCTGGTGTTTAAAGGTCGAACAATGCTTGAAGATATCAGAACTACAACTCCTGCCATTTTTTTCTTGTCTAGTATGTGAAGCTGTGAAGGTAAAGTTAAACTCGGGCCTATCTTAAATAGCACGCACCCACGCACCAACTGGCAGCTAGTCCTATCCTAAGATCGTAACTCGTAAGGATTAAAGTGATTTGGGTTTCTTAATCATTGTACCTTCTCTTCTAGAAAGTCTCGTGAATGTATCACTTTTCTATAACTACTAGGTAATAACCCGTGCCTTGCACGGAATGAGAATATTGATTTTGTTATCTTTTAAATAAGTATGAGTATTTAGGTATCCGTCGGTTTTTCAGATATCGGGTTTCTCAGGTTTGAAAATTAAGTCTCGTTCGGGTTCGAGTAGGTTCGCTATTGATGTAAAAGAACCTTAAAATAACCGAATAACTAATATATCTGAAACTGATTCATATTCAAAGTAACCATGTTATCCGATTCGGTTCGGGTATTTGGTATCCAAATTACCCAAATATACCAAAAATAACTAAAATTACTCATTAGTCACGATTTTTGAGTATTTCTATACAAAAATATCATATTTTATCTGAAAATACACAAAAATAATTAATATATTTAATTTAAAATTTTAATTTTAATTTTAATTTTAAAAATAATTATACATATAATTATAAATAATATTTTTAAATATATATTTACATTTCAGAAATCTTCGGATACTCATTCGGTTTTCGGTTCGGAGCGGGTTGAGTACCGGTTCTTCGGATACATCAGTTTAGGAACCATTCGGTTATTTACCCCGTGTCTGATCGAGTTCGGGACCCTAATTTTCTGTTCGATTTCGGGTCGGTTCTTCAGTTCCGGATATTTGGCCCAACACTGTTTAATCTGGATATTCGTTCAATATTACGTTTTTTTAGCCTCTTAAATTATAAATACCATTCTAAATCCATATTTATTTTGTTTTCTTCGGTTGAAATGATCGAGATTTTTCATTTTTTGGTGATAAACCTAAACTACTATATTTGTTTGGCTGCATGTTATATGAAGTTTCGACAGTTCTTATGTCGAACCAATGGTTTCATTTTTATATTTCTAAATACTTACAAAATCAAATAATATCTAAATAATAGTTTAAGAAAAAGGACATCTAATATTATTGTATTGTTTGTACAAACAATGTTGGTGACATTTTAAGATTTTGTATTTTATATAAGATATTCTAATATTATTTTTGTTGTTTGAACTTAGACATAATATAAAAAGTTGTATATTTATACTCATAGAAATTGGTTTTTATTGAGTTTAATAATGTAAATTTTGATTAATTTGGGCTTAAATTTTTTATCACCCTGTTTATATCTATAAAAACTGTAATGTGGTCAATAAGTCATTTTTATTACAAAAACATGTTCTATAATTTTTTAATATTTAACTTTCACATCATTGAGAACTATTTTAATGATTTTAGAACCATCATCTTATTATTTCCAAAATTGAATTACTTTGACTTTAATCTTCCACATAGTTTTGAAAGGTTTCAACTAAACGACTAAAATTGATGCAGCCAATTTTGTTGCTTTAAATCGTTAGTATATATATATTATTTAATTTGAATATTTATTAAATAAAAATTCATATTAATACAATTTTATGATTATTTGTATCTTATTATAAAAAACAAATTAAGCTATTGATCACAAATATTCAAAGTGAGATCTTCAAAGTTCTAATAATTTATAAACGTTTTGAACAATTCAAAATATAACATATAAGAAAAATTCTAAATGTTTTTATTATATAGTTAATATGATTGTTTAATATCTTTTACTAATATAAAATAAAAAGAACTAAGATACAGAAATTGTTATCAAATATTCATTATTCATAATAATTAATTTTCATATATATGTTAATCATATTAGGTAATCTCATAGCTTTTATTTAAGGAAGTGCGAGATTGTTTTTTGTACATTATTTATCAATTCATAAGATACAAAAATTGTTATCAAATATTCATTATTCATAAGATACAAAAATTGTTATCAAATATTCATTATTCATAAGATACAAAAATTGTTATCAAATATTCATTATTCATAAGATACAAAAATAAAAAGAACTAAGATACAAAAATTGTTATCAAATATTCATTATTCATAATAATTAATTTTCATATATATGTTAATCATATTAGGTAATCTCATAGCTTTTATTTAAGGAAGTGCGAGATTGTTTTTTGTACATTATTTATCAATTCGATGGTTATTTTAATAAAAAAATGTAATATAAGTTAAGATGGATCAAACCTACTTTTCTAAGAATAGTATATTTTATATATTATATTTTATGTAGTTATTTATTAAATAAAACTTCATAATCATACGGTTCTATGATCATTCATATCGTTTTATAACAAAATATTTAAATCATTGATAACAAAATTTTCAATGTGAAAAATTTAATAAGTTTATAATTTATAAATGTTCTTGAAAATTCATTGAAAGTTTTGAAATTAAAATATTTATGTAATCTTTTATGGTAATAGATTAATCTATATATATATATATATATATATATATATATATATATATATATATATGTGTGTGTGTGTGTGTGTGTTTTATTATTAAATGATACTTTTTACTGATATGGTTTTAAAATCATGTGTATCTTTTTATAACAAAAGTTTTAAACCATTGATCATTAATTTTTAACATAAGATTTTAATAGTTTTAGTCATTTATTGTCATTTTTATATTCAAAATATAACATATACGAAAAAATCTAAATTTTAATTTTATAGCTAATTCGATTGTTTAATTTATTTTAATAATATAAATTAATCAAAAAATGATGGAGGAGATATAAATTGTTATCAAATCTTTATTATTAGAAACATTAATTGTCATATATATTAGCTATTTATAGTAATTCCGTAGGTTTTATTTAAAGAAAAAAAAAGAAAATAATAGTTATATCTAGCGGAACAATCATAAATGTTTATATCGTAAATTTCATATCATATCATCATATCATATAGTTTGACCAACGAATGTATCTAGCGACTTATAAAAATCAAATGTGGACCTAATTATTTTTTAATTGAATGTAATTAACTACCTAATTGGTTGACACCTAAGCATGTAGTCTTTTTAATTATTATAAAATTGAGGTTACAATTTTTCAAATGTTTCTCTTTTAATACAGGGAATACTAATTATGTTAATAGTTTCCAGCTTTTTTAATTAGGAAATAACTTAGGAAATGATACGCTAAAATATCCTAAATCTATATTATAAGGAATGTGCATTGAGTTTTGACATTTTTTTTGTTTTGATTACTTAATGAAAACTTGGGAACCAAGCATAAAACTTGTTTTCTATATTACGTGGCTTCAGTTTGATTTGAAACGATCATCTTCATATTTTAAATACTTAAATTTTAAATAATAAATATATAGTAAATACATATCTTAAAAATACGAACAAAACCGTAATTCAAAAATACATCTTGTATAGAATTCATTGTAGATAATTTGGTACATGATATTCTGCAAACTCAGCTCGTATAAATAGCATACACAAACCGGATATAATAATCTACAATAATTTTAAAGTCTAAGAATTCATGTTGAAGAGATAAATAATTGGGCACGTAATATTACATCCAACTCTATAACAGATCTCTTACAACTTCATGAGCCTTAAAGGAGTTTAGGACAAAAGTGAGATACCAACCTTTAGACTCTTGATCTCTTCTAAAAGCTTCAGGTTCGTTTCTTTAAGCTCATGAGCTTCACCTCTGAGCTGATTCACTACCCTGATTGCATCATCGACCAGTTTATAAAAAACTGGTCGAAGTTGCCTTTCAAATCGCGTTTTTGTATATTCGTTTCTTTTCATCTTCAAGGTTGCTGGTTTATAAAGAGTTTGTAAATGATTACAATTTTTTTAATAGATGCCTGAGTCAGCCTTGGCAAAAAAACAAAACAAAACTGAGCCAAAAAAAACTTAAAGAAACGGTGTTATATAAACCGAAGCCATTGCTGTATAAGTGGGGTGAAGGACTTTAGTTTCTTTTTTTCCCAGGATTGTATCCTTTATGAAGCTGTCAATGATTTTGAAAATAGCTGCTAGAGTTCGAGCTTCACCATCATGTAGTCGTTTATTTCTCTCAGTCCAGATGCTTGATATTGTTGCTTGAGCGATTTAGTATGAATTTAAAAAAAATGACGCGGACTAAAGTGAAAGAAGAATATGACAGAGCTCAGTCCAGATTCTTGATATTGTTCCTTTCTTTTTCACCACGTTGGTTCATTACTATTATTATCGTCTTCTCTCCCAAAATCAATCATCTTCTCTAGTAACCACCTCTCCTTCTCTCTGTCTCTTCAACATCGCGTTTTCTCACTTGGTATGAGGTATCTCTATCCTCCCTCTCTCTCCTATATTGATCGATGTTTATACTCTTTACTCTGCCTCGTCTTCTCCGTCTTTCTTCCTCTGTTTCTTCAAAACAAAACTCAATCTATATGTATCTGCGTATGTGTACATCTGTATTTATGGTAGATTTTGATTGGAAAAGAAACAAAAAAAAAATTCTAGATTAATTATTGATGGGCTCTCACCATATACGTTTTGTGGGGTACTTACTCTTTGACAAAGGAACCAAATCTTGATAAACTGTCAAGAAGAAAACTTATGTATCCTTAGTTTCTTGGTATAACGATGAACATGCATGGTTATTGCAGAAACAACTGATCTCTGTTTTAATGGTAAGCTTGACGATGGAAGAGAAGCAGTTAAATTTCAACCGCCCGCTTCTATCCGTTAGACGCCACACGCATAGATAACCAGTCAGAGAAAGCAGTCCACGTATGGAATGTATGCAAGAGGATTATACCCGAGTCTCTGCAACACCAAATCCCATATTACTTCACTTATCTCACAGCGAAGGAAGAGATGATCTATGTTTTCTTCGTGCAAGGTGAGAGACAGCAGAGAGGCGTGACGTTTATACCCCGATATTGTAGTTTCCTCGTACACTGGTTTGATTTTTCGTTTGACCTCAAAGCTATGAAAAAAAAATTGTTATGTTCCTTATCATTTAAGCAAAAAAGGAAAGAAAGTCAAGCATTAAATGTTGCGCTTTTTTTTTCAAATCGTTCACAGAGTGACACGTGGAATGGAGCCTTCTCATGCATTCTGGTGAGAACCGTTTAAGGAAAGCCTTAAAAATGCTTCTCATTTAATATATAGGGGATACTAGAAGTTGGAATGTTTAGTCATTGTCCATCAAAAATTGTCTATACTGTTTTGAATCGATAAATATTTTCCATTAAAACTCGCCAATTAATTCTGGCATCTAAAAACTTGTCCATATAGATTTGTTTGTAAAATATAACTTTTCATGTGCACATTTTTATGTATACATAAATTGTATATTTCTACTTTTTGAATGTATTTTTATATACAAAACATTATATTCTTTTGTTTTGTATCTAATATATGGTACTCGTTGTGAGTCTATATATATCCCACAAATTTAGATATTTATGTTAACCAGATTTAATTTGATCCACGTTTTAAAAGCGTTGAATTATTTTTGTTAAGAATCTGCTTTTTATAATTTTGTTAACAAATATATGAATCTGCTTTTTTGCCACTAATATATTTAAAATTGGATGTTTGGTTGTTCGTTCGGTTTCAATTTGTTCCTGACATAGTCTTTTCCAACCAGCTTTTATAAATCTAGTTAAATCATCTCATGATACGATTACATAGAGAGCGAATTTGACAGAGTGTCGCTCTTGATAAGTATAGGGCCCTTTGGTTTTTCTTTTATTTTTGATTTGGTTTTGATTTGATAAGTATAGAACCATTTTGTTATTTATTAATTTGGGTTTAGTCAGGAGCGGTTCTGTAATAACTGGGTCATAAACAAAAAAAATGGGGGCCTATATAGAAACAAAAAAAAGTTAGAAAATGAAGAAGTTCAAACGATGGTGGACAAAACTATTTTTTTTTTTTTATAATTTCTATGTTAAATGTGGATCCTACTGAAATGAAGATATCAGAACTACTACTCCTGCCATTTTCTTCTTGTCTAGTATGTGAAGCTGTGAAGGTAAAGTTAAACTCGGGCCAGTGGCAGAGGCAGCTCTATAGCATGTGGGTCACTTGATCCATGTGGATTTGGTGTTAAAAAGTTTTTTTGCTTATATTTAAGTGACATAACTGAAAAAATATTGTAAAATTCAGCTTATTGATCCTTATGATGTATGTCAATTATGAAATTGACCCTCATAAAAGTTTAGTCTAGCTCCGCCACTGACTCGGGCCTATCTTAAATAGCACGCACCCACGCACCAACTGGCAGCTAATCCTATCCTAAGATCGTAACTCGTAAGGATTAAAGTGATTTGGGTTTCTTAATCATTGTACCTTCTCTTTTAGAAAGTCTCGTGAATGTATCACTTTTCTATAACTATATACTAGAAGTTGGAATGTTTAGTCATTGTCCCTCAAAAATTGTCTGTACTATTTTAAATCTCTAAATACTTTCCCATTAAAACTCGCCAATTAAATTCTAGCATCTGAGAACTTGTTATAGATTTGTTTGTAAAATATATATACGGCTAGATTTTATTCCCACCCGTGAGGGCAGGGATAACTTTTCATGTGCACAGTTTTATGTATACATAAATTGTATATTTCTACTTTTTGAATGTATAATTTTTTTTAACGACCGTGGGGTATCCCAAATAGTAAGTTCAAACTAATTTCCACGAGGCCTTCCATCCAGGCACACACGGTTATAGACGAGAAGGTGGTTAAGGCGACTCGAACCCAGAGCGAATATTCCAGTTGAAATTCCATTACCACTAGGCTAATAGCTCTTAATTAAAGGTGTGAGTCTACATATATCCCACGAATTTAGATATTTATGTTAACCATATTTAATCCGATCTACGTTTTAAAAACGTTGAATTATTTTTGTTAACAATTTGTCTGTTTGTTCATTAATATATTTAGGATTGGATGTTTGATTTTCTGCTCGGTTTCAGTTTGTCCCTGACCTAGTCTTTTCAAACCAATTTTTATAAATCTAGTTAAAGCAGTTCATGTTAGGATTACCCAGGGAGTGATCTTGGCAGAATGGCTTCTTTGATAAGTATAGGGTCCTTTGACATTTCTTTTATTTTTGGTTTGATTCGGGTTCAGTTGTGATTTTTGTTTTTTGTTTAAAAGATATAAGAACTATTGGGTTATTTTTTTAATTTGGGTGTGGTTTGGATCCGGTTTTTATATTTTCTGATATTTCAAATATTCATATAAAATGAAAATTTTAATTCTTTTAAGAAAAATATCAAACAACTAGGATAAATTAATTTAAATATTTCTATAAAAATATTTAAATAATTCGGTTCCATCGGTAAATTGAGATAATTTTATATATTTTAACAAAAATGATATATTTGTTCAAAAAACGATTGAACTAAAAGTTCTAAAAATCGGTCTAGGCAGTGCCTAAGGCGGCCTGCCTAGGCGGTAACTTGGTCCTATCCGAAACGATTTTCTTAAAATCCGATTTATACTGATTTGTACGATTCAAATTGGTTTAAACTGTACTAAATTAGTTAAACATGGTTTAAATCGATCTAAATTTATCTGAATATGTTAAATTAGTCAATAATATTATTACAAATCTACAAATTTGTCTAGTTTTTTATGCTTTGTATATCTAATTTTGATAATTCATCGCAATAATTTTATAATTAAACTTAAAAAATTAAAATAAATCATATAAATGTATAAAATATATAAAATAAGTCAATAACTAATTAACGTCTAGGTCTCGCCTAGGCTCCGAATAATCCACCTAGTCGCTAATTCTCTATTAAACGCATAGTTACCGCCTAGTGATTTTTAGAAAAAATAGATTAAAAAACATGTGAGAGTTGATTTCTCCCAGTGAGGGTTGTTTCTCAGTTTTCATTTATGCTCTTTCATTATTTAGTAGTTTTATTTAAAAAAAAATATATCATCTCTAGAGATTGGCACTAATAATTACAGAGTCATCCATGTAATTTTTCATAAACATGATATTAACAAATCAGAGTTAAGAAAAACTAGCATAATTGTATTCTAAAAAATATATTAGATATCTTAGTTACACTTGGAAATCTTTTATTGATCAATCTTTTAAAAATTAATTCTACAATTTAACTGTATTAGATATAATAATACTTTTTTGATGAAATGTTAAATTTATTGATCATCTTTAAAAAGAATGTTTATGTACATTTATCAGCTCAGAAAAAATAAAAGAGATTCTGTTCTAATTATGCCTCATATGAGCTCTAAATCAACATTGGAGTAAACCTCTCAACTTTGGTATTTCGGCGTATCTAGTGGATAGAAAACGCTGCCTGGTGGTTTTATCAGTAATCCTTGCTAACTGATCCACTGTTCGAACACGCTGAGAGTGTCTTTTTTCATTCCTTTCACACTATAAGCAGTATAATGTAATTTGGAAAGACAACTACACAAGTATAGAGACTAGTAGACCATGAGAGCCGGCCAGAAGTATTTGAGCATTCTCCTCCCATTCTGGTGATGGTGCTGGCTGTTACTAAGTATTAGATATAATAATATTGAATTACTAAGAAACTTTTTTTGAGATTTCTAAGTGATGGTGTTGCTCTAACATCCTAAGTAGAAAAATGTCTTTGTAATTGCAACATTATAAAGAAGATAATAAAAGGTAAACAGTTGAAAATTTAAAATGAAGAAAACACGTCTTACTAAGTGTATTTTAGAGTTAATGTAATTTAATGCAAATTAGCATCCTGATGGAAATATTTTCAGTAAAAGTAATGGTGAATATCTCCAAACAATAATAATTTTGAAACATTGAAATCTCATCTATCTTATTAAAACAGAAATATTACAACTTTTACTAGGTGGATCTTAAAGATGGACCTCTTATGTTTAAATTAAACATCATCCCTTATTTATAATACATACCATATACGGTTTCCACATATTATTACATGTGGATTTAATAGTACCATTATTACATGTCGATTTATATACTAAGAATATAATACGTACCATTGCTCTGAAACTAATCTTACAATTATATTGCAATTATACATAATTCATTTGTTTGTCCATATTGCAATTATGTATAATATATAGATATAATATATAGATACCATTCTTATGAAATACGTACCATTCATCTGTTTGTCCATACTGAAATTATATATAATATATATAGTAAGAATACTAAGATACATATGAATCGTCACATACATAGAAATTAGACACTAACATATCTGATCAACTCAAATGTGCAACCATAATCCCTGCCATGATCATATAAAAATTAGACATAGTATTTGTAATAAAACCATCATGCTCACACTCATCCAACTTCTTAAGATTGGTCCACATTGCAATTATATATAATTCATCTGTTTGTCCATATTGCAATTATATATAACTCATCTTAAGATTGGTCCATATTGTTCCTTTAAAAAATTGAATCTCTTAATTCTAAAATATACACTAAATAATTTTTTATAGCAGAACTACTTCTCCAAGTTGATTTAACATGCCTACAATATCTGATTTAATAATATCGCAAGTTTTAAAGATATGTTATAGAAAATATTCTTCTCCAAGTTTATTTTATCAAACCTAAAATATAGGAAACAATAAAATCGATGTTCTTAGTATTTAATATGGTTAATGTAATTGATTATCGGATATTCCTTTCCTTTAAAAATACAGTCAATATTCTTTTATAGAAAAACCCTTCTCCAAGTTGTTTAAATAATCAGTTATGGAAAATCCCCTTCTCCAAGTATATTTTATCCAAGCGAAAATCTAGGAGTCGATCAAATTGTGATATTTTTATTTATTATGGTTGATTTAATTGAATGTGAAATATTCTTTTTCACCTCACAAAAATTTGTCCATAAATACTCGACTTCTTATTCACCATATGACATTCACAAAAACTCCCAAATAAACACAATGTCGAAACCTAGCACTTTAGTTATGGTAGATGGTGTGAAACCTTTAAGAAACAATTGGAAAATTCGAGTTAAAGTTCTTCATTGTTGGAAACAAAACACCGGTTTTGGAGGCGACACATTTGAGTGCATCCTCGCAGATGAATCTGTACTTGCATTTGTTTCAGCTTTTATAAGTTTTTTTCTATTTTGTTGGTTTATAAATCTGTTTCTTTTTTGTTTTATATGGTGTAAAGATTGTAGCAGCGTGCCAAAGGAATCACATTAATTAGTAACATTGTTTATTCAAACACATTTAAACACATTTTTATTTTTTAAAATTTAAAAATTAATACACATAGCAATCATGCATAACATTTAGTACGAATAAAGATAAAAAAAATTAACACCGCTCGACCGAGCGGGTCATGATCTAGTATATATTAATCTTGGAGCATTACAACATACTTTTGTAACCATGTGTCATCACTAGGATGATTCTTAGAATTTTTAGAAAAATAAGTTGGTCCATATAAATATATATTATACTTTTTATTAAACTAATTATCAAATTGATTAGTATTATACAAAATAATATTCTTAATTCTTTCTTTGAATAAAAACTATGAAATTACCTAATATGATTAACATATATATGACAATTAATGATTGTGAATCATATATATTTGATAACAATTTTTATATCCTCTCTCTTTTTATTTTATAATTTTATAATATTAATTAAAAGGATTAAACAATCACATTAAGCATGTAATAAATTTTTTTTTTCTTATATGTTATATTTTTAATTTTTGAAAACAGCGATAAATTACTAAAAATGGAAAAGTCCCACATTAGAATTTTTTTTGATCAATGGTTTATTTTTTTTGTTCAAGCATGATACAAATTATCATAAACCGTATGAATAAGAACTTTCATTAATAGATATTCATATTATGTATATTTATATATCATATAAATTAAATTATATACTATATAAAAAATAAAAATATGTTAATTTCAAAACTTACATTGAAAAATTATTGAGATCTTAATATTTTAATTTTGAACTTTTTTATTGAAAAATCTCACATTAAAATATTTGTGGTTCTCGGTTTAAATGTATAGCAAATATACAAATGTTAATAAAATCATATGAGTAAAAAGTGTCAATAACAAATATTTATATTAAATATATACTATATATATCTGTCAATATCACTAAAGTTAAATTATATACTATATAAAGTAAATAAAGTGATTGTTTTGATTTAATTACCAAAATATGATTGTAAATAAACAAAAGATTTTGGTTTTCTTTTTGTGCATTTGAAATCTATAAAATACTTAAAAATAAGATGTAATACGTTAACTCTTCAGAAACGATGATATATTTAAGAGACCAATATTTATATTAGTTATTTTTCAATCGATAAAATTATAGTGTTGCAAAATGTTAAAATCATTTAATGAACAAACATTGTTATAAAAACTCACTCCTCGCATGCCCATGGTTTATCATCTAGTGTAACATTAACGTGAGAACCTAAAAGCTGTGTTAACTTAGTTGTAGAGTCCGTGACTATTAGTCCTGTGGCAATATGTTCGATTGCCAGAGACGGCCAATTTTCTTTTAGAACAACAAATTTTGTACGCACATAAATATCAAACCACCTGTACAAGTCATTTGTTTTGGCGCCGAATAAAAATAAAGTTCCACCTTCCACTACAGCGACGAATATTCTTCTTACAAAACTAATCACACATGTCCTTGGTGACGATGTTTCCAAATCATATCAAAGAACATATACACTTTTCACGTACACCATTAACGATCGAAAACACTACGAGTACTGGAACTTATCGTTCTCTTCAGTTATCACAACGCTCTCCTTTATATCTTGAATCATCTTTATCACTTCTCTCATCGTCGGCCTTTTATCAGGCGACGTCACACGGCAAAGACAAGCTGTTTGAGTCATCATCTCAAGCCCATTCTCTTCCTTGGACTTCTTATCTTCTTGCCTCATTGCTCTTACCCAATCCAACATATCATTCTCCGCCATAAACGGTTGCCTTGAAGCCGGTTTACCCGTTAACAGCTCCAAGAGGAAGACTCCGAACGAGTAGACATCACATTTTGACGTAGGACTGTTTGTTGATTTCCTGATCTCTGGTGCTGTGTAGGAAGCGATGTCAGGATCACTAGGTGGGACAGATGAGTCTATTAAGACACTTAGGCAGTAATCCGTGAGACAAGCTTCGAAGTCGTGACCTAGGAGGATGTTTGTGGACTTGAGGTTTCCGTGGAATTTTGCAGATGATTGGTGAATGTAATATAGTGCTTGAGCTACATCTTCTGCTATCTTTAAACATGATGTCCAGTGTAATGGCTTTGTCTTTGATGTTCTTGAACCTAGATTTTCATGGGATAAAATTTAAAAGACTTATATTATATGATGGTTATTTACTACAAGAAAAGTCCAATCATAGACGAGTGATATGGGACAGCACACGACACTGAACATAACTCCTAGATAAACACACAAATTCCCTGACAAAATGACTGTAATCTCACGTGAAAACAGCACAGAGATTCTGTCTTCTACTTACAGTTAAAATTCAATTTTGAAAAAGTATAAAAAGACAAAATTTTATCTTGGCAATAATAAAACTATATTAATTAAATATAAGTTTTTTTTTTCAAAATTGTGTATAAACAATTAATTTAAAAATGAATTTGAGAAACTTTTAATTAAATATCAATATAATGCCCCTAAACTTTTAATTAAATATCAGTTTAAGTTATTTCAATTGACAGAGCATCGATAACAACTTAAAGGCACGTAAAGGTTTGACTATCAACTGTGACCAACATAATATGTTTCTTCAGTGGTAACTAAACTCGGTGGTGACTCAGTGAGTAGAGAGCTTAAACCCTAATAAAAACTTTAAAGAGAAGATGAAACGTTACCGTGAATAAGATTGAAGAGACTTCCGTTAGGTTGGTAATCGTAGATGACAAGTCTCTCTCCGTTTGACTGAAAATAAGCTTTTGTAGGCACGAGGTTCGGGTGCCTGAGCCTACCCACTTTCTCCATGTGATTCTCAAACTCCAGATCCGAAGTAACCGCTGTTTTGGAAGGTGCAAATCTCTTCACCGTCACGATCATCTGGTTAACCATCACCGCCTTATAAGTCGTCCCTACAGATCCTCTTCCCAAAAGCTCAGCCGAAGCTCGCATCAGCTGGTCTAACGTGTACATGCCTTCTCCTGATTCATCAACGTCGCCGCAGAATATCAGATCTCCGCTTCTAGGGACTCTCTTTTGCATCGGCGCTTGGATTTGGATCTTGACTTCCTCCTCACGCTTCAGTGGTTTGATACTCGAGGCGGGAACGGCTTGTGTGGATGTGAGAGATTCGCTTGGTGGTTGCGTAGTATCTCCTTTTGGATTCGGTTGAAACATCGTCACGTCGTCATCATCATCTCTACGGTTCTTGATAACCAGCGAGTACACAACGAGGCAGAGACCGATGACTACTAGCGACGCGAGGCCAATGGTGAAACCGAGCACTAACCATCCACTTTTACCCTTTCTATTATTAGCTGATGAACCTGGAAGAGTCGGCAACGTTGCTTCACCGTTCTGAGCGGTTTGAGGCGGTTGCGACGAAGATGATGACGTGGCGTTAGGTTTGGACGAGTCGAAAAACGGGGGAGAAAGTGAGCCGCATGATCTGTTGATGATCTCACCGCAGAGACCACCAGCGTTGGGCGAAAACGACGACGCGTTGAAACGTAACAGAGTCGCCGTCACCGGAATCTTCCCGGTGAGGTTATTACCGGAGACGTTAAACGCCGTCATGTACGACTGATTCAGCGGCGGGAGTTCGCCGCTGAATCGATTAAACTCAAGATTCAAAGAACCGAGCCGCGTCAACGCGTTTATATCAGACGGAATCTCGCCGGAGAAATTGTTATACGAGAGATCGAGCACGATCAAACGACGGAGAGAGAGAAGCGAGGGAGGGAGAGAACCGGAGAAACCGTTTCTTCTTAGGGTTAGGGTTCTGAGGTTGACGAGGGGAGACAGATCAGGTATGGAGCCAGAGAGGGAGTTATCTTCGAGGCTAAGAACACGGAGCTGGTCAAGGCGAGTGAGAGTCTCCGGTGAGAAACTTCCCCTGAGTCCGACGCCGTTTAGAACGAGACGAACGACTCGATCTTGAGAGCACTCGACGCCTCGCCATTGACAGTAGTCGTAAGGCTCGGTGAGGGAGTATAGAAGCTTGCCGTCGAGATCGGCGGTGGATTTGAAGGAGAGTAGAGCGACGGCGTCGGATGGCAAGAGGGAGTTGAAGTAGTCCGTGGCCGGGAGAGGGTATGCGGCGGAGAAACGGAGGAGGAGGAAGAGGAGAGAGTAGAGGAAGAATAGTGTCATGTTGTGTGTGTTTGTGTTACGGAGCAGAGCATCTGTCAGTTAATATTCTGAAAATGGTTTTTGAAATATGCAACTCTTGTGGCACGCGTGTGTATATATATTTTTCTTTGTTTCACAATCAAGCAAAAATAAAATAAATTTTTATCTTTTGTAAAACATTCGTTAGTTTTCTTCTATTAATATATTAGTAGATGATGACAAGAAATGCAATATTTATGTATTAGCATGTACTGCGTAGACATGAAAAAGCATAACTTGTTTTGCAAACTACACCTAACAAAATGGATCTTCATTGTACATATTGTATTGGTACAAAGATAGGGACATGGTACGTTCACAATTGTTGAATCGTTCTTACTCAACGCATTGTTATACCAATTTTATATCCTAAAATCATCCTTCAAAAAATTTTGTTAAAAAAAAAAAATCATCCTTCAAAATAATTAGGAACTTTGATACGTCGGGGGTCGCACTGGAGTTGACAACACACGCGAGTGTGAAGCACGTGGGTTAGATTTTCTCTGAATGGGCCAAACAAGGTAACGGGCTTCCTGTTATTTGGTGAGATAAGCTGAGCATTGCTGTTTGGGTTGGATTACCCAATTATCCTATCATCCCAATACTTTAATTATATAAATTAATAATTGATGAAATTATTAAATTAAGTCGATTTAAAATATAATTAATTTTAATAGAATAGTATATTTTAACTTTTATATAAATATATGACATCATTGAAATTATTTCACTTAGAATTTTAATATAAACTAGGATATGATACGCGCTTTGCATGGAGTGAGAGAAAAACTTAATATTTAAAAATACATAATATGTTTTTTAAAAAAAATTGACCAAACAACAAAAAAACACAATTTTTTTTTTTTAAAAAATAGTACATCATATTTTTATTTACATACAATAAAGTCTATAAGTAGATACAGGATGAATTTAACAAAATTGTATAATTTGTAGACAAATTGTGAACAAAATTGTATTATTTTCTTTTGAACACCAGGAAAAAATTGTATAAAATCATATTAGTATGGGTTTGGGTTCATTTAAGTATAAATGAATCTATAAAAAGTTTTAAAATGGGTCTATCATTTAAATATATGAAGCCAGTAGACTGATTAAAAATTTGACAATTATTTTTTTCAGAAATATTTAGTCATTTTTCAGAAATATTTAGTTATTTTTTATAAAAATTTAGACTTTTTTTAAGAAACGAAATCGAGTCTCGCCATTTCAAAAACTAAAATATATGAAAACGATAAAAGCTGAATGATATATGGGTCTCTTCCCACATATATATATATATATATATATATATATTAAAACAGTTGTGTAAACAATAAATTTGCATATACAATTTAAAGGAAAACAAAATCAGTTTATAATTTGATTGATCACTAAATCTGTTTATGTCATATTTTCTTTTTCTTTTATACAAAATTATTTTGCGTGAATAGTGTTTTATCAATTAGCGTCAATCTTGAACTAATTATTTAAATGTTTTAAAGATTAGAGTTGTGAATAAAGTTTTGCGTGATTTAATATCTAAGTTTGAATAAAAAAAAATAACAGGGATTAGAAAGAAAAAAAACGTTGTCTTGTCTTCAAGATATACATTCATTAACGTTACAATCAATCATTAACTGTAGCACTGATCATGCTAGATTAATATAGGAATCCTAAAGATTGATTAATAGTTTTTAATGATAAAAACATTATATAGAAAACAGTTTAAAAATTACATTAACTCATATGAACCTCAAATAATATTTTTGAATCAGTCATACAATTTTTGAATCAAATTTTATGTCGTCAGTCACAAAACTGGGAAAATGTTTTGCAAGAACAATAGCTTTCAAATATTTAAATCAATATCATTAAATTATATACAATATGCAATATAATGTTAATATTAATATATACAATATTCTATATCATGTTAATATATAGGATAAGCCAGATTTACATGTTTCTATCTATTATGTGTGACAAAATTCATTCACATTCTGGTTCAAAAGTTAGACAGCTGAGGATCGGTAACCCTTTAGCTAGAAACATGTTATGTAAGGACAAAAAATAAACCTTTTAACTATAGTTATGATACTAACGAATTTGTTATATTCATTTAAGTTGTCCAACTTTCCATTTGAGGGATATTCAATATCATCGTTTTCGTGAAAAAATTACATTTTAGAACCTATAGCTTAGAGAAAATAGGATCCCTAATACCTTACTGAATGTTTATACACCGAAGCATAAATATAAAAAGTTACATATCAAATTTTATAGCATATAACATTTAATATAGCATAGACATTTTTCCATTTTCCTGTAGTTATCATACTGATTTTTGTTATATGCACATACTTCTAATATGTCAATTCACGTAAAGGGTATAACATACGCCAGATTAAAATTTAATTTTCTTGATAAAATGATATAAAATACAATGCACTAAACATTAGTAGTACCAATGGCAGTTGAGGTAATAAATCTAGTCTTTTTAGGGTAGTTCTATCTGAAAGCTGAAGGTGCATGAAAGCATGACACATCATTAAAATGACAACATTATAATAACTTTACTCATTGAAAGTTATTTTTAAAAATTTCTTCTTGATTAATAATAAGGGAATTCACTAAAAACAACATAAATTCATTTCTCCATTTATTTCTTATTGTTCTCACCTCTAAAATCTCCTTTTCTCCATTTGTGTTAAGGGAAAAAAGAAGACTCAACGATATGGTACTTCCACCTGCTTTTAGATCCCCTTATGTACTTCACATTCTTTTCTTCATTTTCTCATATTATTTAGGGACAATTTGAAAATACCCTATTGATGATTTAAATTTTGAAAAATACATAGTTTTTTCATTTTTTTTGAAAACTACACTTTTTGCTTGTAATAATACATTTTTGTCCTAATTTGATTAGAAATCAGAAATTCTTATAATTAATTTAATACTTTGATTATTATTTTCCATGATTATTCTTTTGTAAGGGTTTTATGTGATTTTTATTGTTTTGTCTTGAAGTTGTTATCATTTAGTGTTTTGCGGCAAAAAAAAATTTGGTTGAATCTTTTCATTTTAGCAGTTCATCCTTTTTCACATCACAAAAACAGACAACTCATATATTTTAAGAATGGTAAGATACAAAAAAATAATTTGCAAGAGTTCTTATGTGTTCCATACAAACAAAGCTCACGGAAATTTGTTTTAGCAGAATTTTTCAATAAAAAAAATTTGTAAGAAAGAGAGGAAAAATACATTAACACACCGTTTGATTCTACAAAAAAATGTCTGGATTGTTTTTTTTTTGTTAAATAAAAGAATTGCAATTTGTTTGGATTATTTCATGTATGTATATGTATATGAAAAGAATAAAAAGTCACAAAGTTAGAGTAGAAGATCATTTAGT
This sequence comes from Raphanus sativus, assembly GCF_000801105.2. Taxonomy (NCBI): domain Eukaryota; kingdom Viridiplantae; phylum Streptophyta; class Magnoliopsida; order Brassicales; family Brassicaceae; genus Raphanus; species Raphanus sativus. Next base: position 17,362,677 of record NC_079512.1, on the reverse strand, counting down.
GATCTGGTAAAGTGTTCTAAATTTTTATTTTTAAAAAGGTTATTTTCTAAGAATAAGGATCTGGTTGCTAACAAGTAGTTAGTGGAGTTATTTTTCTATTATATGTCAAGAATATTAAAAATAACGGTTGTTTCTAAATTTGTTTTAATTTTAATATATATTTTCCGTTTTAAATATCAAGTTAGATATTGGATAATATAAACATTAAATTTGGACAATATAGTCATTTCATTTATGAGTAAGTTTAGTTTTCAAAAAATAAAAATGTGTAGTTTTCAAAATATAATCTCATCTAAGTGTATTTTCCAAATTTTTCATATCATTTAATGTTATCTGTGAACTTTTGTGGTGTTTCTTTGTATTCTTTTCTAACTGGAGGGTTGAAAAAAACACCACCATATTCAAGTCTTATATCGCTGTTCGTTTTGCAAGTTTTTTTCTTTCATATAAACAAAAAAACTCCCCTTAAACAATCATCATTTTAGTTAATATTTTATTGTTTCTGTAACCTATCAATTTATAAAGTTGTGTTTATTTCTGTTCATATAATTAACTCATCTGATAATTTTGTTAACTGAAACTATATTTTCATGTTTTCTCAACAACTAATTTTTATCCCATATTTTAACTAGGACACGTATGACGTATGTATAGCCCTTTTCTTTTCCTCGAGCTGCGGCAGTGATCAGCGGCTAAAAATTAGGAAGGAAAAATTATAATTAACACCGTTGTCTTTTAAGTTTGTGTTGCTGATTTTATAAAAACATCCTCGTTTTTCAACTTTCTTTTCGCCAGCATTTATGGCGTCACAAAAGTCTCTGATTTTTGTCGCGGCGTTTCTGATTTTCTAATTTTGCAACAGTAACAGAAAAGCTGAATTTACTCTGCAGTGTATTTTTTTGTGTCGCTGATCGCTGCTGCCGCGGCGAGGAAAAGAAGAGGGCTTTGTAACCTAAATCTGATGTTAGAGAAGCAGAAGACGTGTGATACGCAGCACCATATTCAGATTAAGTACCTAAAGTTGGTGGTAGTGTTGCCGCTGTGTCTTGATTAGAGACCCCAAATAGGCAAATCTTATATAATAAAATTGGTTTTTTTTCTCCTTGGGGGTTTTAATGCCATGTGGCACACTCCTTTTAATAATTTTTTTCTTAATTTATATTTAATAGGTTTTAATGTTAGTTATGAAAGACATTGAATTTTAAAAAATTTCCTCATAAAAACCTAAGCATTTATAACAATGTTTTGAACCCGAACCAGAGCATATAACATTTTAAACCTTAATGTTTATACACCGAAGCATAAATATAAAAAGTTACATATCAAATTTTATAGCATATAACATTTAATATAGCATAGACATTTTTCCATTTTCCTGTAGTTATCATACTGATTTTTGTTATATGCACATACTTCTAATATGTCAATTCACGTAAAGGGTATAACATACGCCAGATTAAAATTTAATTTTCTTGATAAAATGATATAAAATACAATGCACTAAACATTAGTAGTACCAATTGCAGTTGAGGTAATAAATCTAGTCTTTTTAGGGTAGTTCTATCTGAAAGCTGAAGGTGCATGAAAGCATGACACATCATTAAAATGACAACATTATAATAACTTTACTCATTGAAAGTTATTTTTAAAAATTTCTTCTTGATTAATAATAAGGGAATTCACTAAAAAACAACATAAATTCATTTCTCCATTTATTTCTTATTGTTCTCACCTCTAAAATCTCCTTTTCTCCATTTGTGTTAAGGGAAAAAAGAAGACTCAACGATATGGTACTTCCACCTGCTTTTAGATCCCCTTATGTACTTCACATTCTTTTCTTCATTTTCTCATATTATTTAGGGACAATTTGAAAATACCCTATTGATGATTTAAATTTTGAAAAATACATAGTTTTTTCATTTTTTTTGAAAACTACACTTTTTGCTTGTAATAATACATTTTTGTCCTAATTTGATTAGAAATCAGAAATTCTTATAATTAATTTAATACTTTGATTATTATTTTCCATGATTATTCTTTTGTAAGGGTTTTATGTGATTTTTATTGTTTTGTCTTGAAGTTGTTATCATTTAGTGTTTTGCGGCAAAAAAAAATTTGGTTGAATCTTTTCATTTTAGCAGTTCATCCTTTTTCACATCACAAAAACAGACAACTCATATATTTTAAGAATGGTAAGATACAAAAAAATAATTTGCAAGAGTTCTTATGTGTTCCATACAAACAAAGCTCACGGAAATTTGTTTTAGCAGAATTTTTCAATAAAAAAAATTTGTAAGAAAGAGAGGAAAAATACATTAACACACCGTTTGATTCTACAAAAAAATGTCTGGATTGTTTTTTTTTGTTAAATAAAAGAATTGCAATTTGTTTGGATTATTTCATGTATGTATATGTATATGAAAAGAATAAAAAGTCACAAAGTTAGAGTAGAAGATCATTTAGTGATCTGGTAAAGTGTTCTAAATTTTTATTTTTAAAAAGGTTATTTTCTAAGAATAAGGATCTGGTTGCTAACAAGTAGTTAGTGGAGTTATTTTTCTATTATATGTCAAGAATATTAAAAATAACGATTGTTTCTAAATTTGTTTTAATTTTAATATATATTTTCCGTTTTAAATATCAAGTTAGATATTGGATAATATAAACATTAAATTTGGACAATATAGTCATTTCATTTATGAGTAAGTTTAGTTTTCAAAAAATAAAAATGTGTAGTTTTCAAAATATAATCTCATCTAAGTGTATTTTCCAAATTTTTCATATCATTTAATGTTATCTGTGAACTTTTGTGGTGTTTCTTTGTATTCTTTTCTAACTGGAGGGTTGAAAAAAACACCACCATATTCAAGTCTTATATCGCTGTTCGTTTTGCAAGTTTTTTTCTTTCATATAAACAAAAAAACTCCCCTTAAACAATCATCATTTTAGTTAATATTTTATTGTTTCTGTAACCTATCAATTTATAAAGTTGTGTTTATTTCTGTTCATATAATTAACTCATCTGATAATTTTGTTAACTGAAACTATATTTTCATGTTTTCTCAACAACTAATTTTTATCCCATATTTTAACTAGGACACGTATGACGTATGTATAGCCCTTTTCTTTTCCTCGAGCTGCGGCAGTGATCAGCGGCTAAAAATTAGGAAGGAAAAATTATAATTAACACCGTTGTCTTTTAAGTTTGTGTTGCTGATTTTATAAAAACATCCTCGTTTTTCAACTTTCTTTTCGCCAGCATTTATGGCGTCACAAAAGTCTCTGATTTTTGTCGCGGCGTTTCTGATTTTCTAATTTTGCAACAGTAACAGAAAAGCTGAATTTACTCTGCAGTGTATTTTTTTGTGTCGCTGATCGCTGCTGCCGCGGCGAGGAAAAGAAGAGGGCTTTGTAACCTAAATCTGATGTTAGAGAAGCAGAAGACGTGTGATACGCAGCACCATATTCAGATTAAGTACCTAAAGTTGGTGGTAGTGTTGCCGCTGTGTCTTGATTAGAGACCCCAAATAGGCAAATCTTATATAATAAAATTGGTTTTTTTTCTCCTTGGGGGTTTTAATGCCATGTGGCACACTCCTTTTAATAATTTTTTTCTTAATTTATATTTAATAGGTTTTAATGTTAGTTATGAAAGACATTGAATTTTAAAAAATTTCCTCATAAAAACCTAAGCATTTATAACAATGTTTTGAACCCGAACCAGAGCCACTGTTGAATCGCTAAACTCTCCAACCCAATATAAATCGGATTTGAGTTTTGTGAAAAAGCCAAAATTTAAAACTCCAATTAAAACTTCCAAAAACTCACTCAAACCCAAAACCCGATACTGGTTGCACCACTGGTTTAACCAATAGATAATTTTTTTTTAGTTTTAGTTATATTTTAAATTATGTTTTATATTCTAAATTTCCAATTATCTTATATAATAAAGTTGAGTTTTTTTCCTCCCTAGGAGGAAACCCAATGTCATTTGGAACACTCTTTTTAATAATTAAAATATTTTCTTAAATTATATTTAATAGGTTTTAATGTTAATTATGAAAGATATTGGGTTTTAAAACTTTTCCTCATAAAAGCCCAAGCGTTTATAACAGTGTTTTGAATCCGAACCGGAACCACTGTTGAACCGGTAAACTACGCGACCCAATATAAATCTTGTTTGAGTTTTGAGAAAAAAACCCAAAATTTAAAACCCCAATTTAAAACCTCAAAAAACTCACTAAAACCCGAAATCCAATACCGGTTACACCACTGGTTGAATCAATAGATATATTTTTTTTTTTAGTTTTTAGTCATGTTTTATATTATAAATTTACAATTGTAAAGTTAGATTTTTTTCAGTTTTATTACCGTCTTCCTATTCTTCTACACTACAATTTACGTTTACAAGGAATGTGAGTAAGCGTGATCGTGCTCGACCCACACATCCGTAAAACAATCTCAAGGACGATCAAGCTTATTATTCTTGTACATTACAATTTACGTTTGCAAGAAAAGTGAGTAAGTTATTTCTTATTTAACTTATAACAAGTCATCACATTTTTAATTTAAAGATCAAAAAGAATAAGATCATATGATCATGTGGATTACAAAACATGTTTTGAATTGTAAAAGAACAAGAACATGGCGAGTTGTTGGTAAGTTTTAAAATTTAGAGAAAATCAAAACTAGTTGATGTGATTTGGTGTTAATTTATTTTTATTATTGACAATTTACTGATATGATATTTTAATTTTGGTTTATTTTGCATTGGAAGTTTAATTTATTATTCACATTCGACATAAATATTTGTGAATTGTATGTCTTGATTCTTTTAGATGTCATAACTCTTATGTTACAAATTTTTTAAATAGTCTAAACTATTTCCTAATATTTTGTATGTCAAATGAAGATAAAAAATATAGAAACCAAGGTTAAGTATTTTCTAAATGTTTTAAGCATAAAATAGATAAATATCAAAACTATTATATAAAATTTTCATAGCTAATATATTATTATATAATAAAATTAATTCATTTATTAACATACGGTTCATCAGCGGTTGGTCCAATAACTCACTGATCCGATCAATTCAGTGACCCGATCAATCGTCAGATTCAGTGTCTGGATAGGGTTTCAGAATCACGGTTTATAGGTTTTCTTTATATTTGATGTTGACTATGGAGAATAGACTTCTATGATTCTCCATAGTCAACAATCTGTATCACTTTCATAAATTCGACCCACATGATCCGTATGACCAAAAATCTTAAACCCGCATCCGCCCGCCAAAACCCGTGGGTAAACCGTCTTATCCGCGGGTAATAATAATTATATTAAAAACTAATTATTTTAATTATATATTAATTATTTTCATTATATATTAATTATTAAAAAATAATATTAAAATAATAAATTACAACTAAAATTATAAAAATATTTAATATGTTAATATATTTTTACGAAATATAAAAGAAATAAAAACCATTTTTTTCAATTTGCGGGTCGACGGGTATCCACGACTCATATTCGGCTGATCCGCACCCGCCCCGCTTAAACTAATCTTAACCCACACCCGCACTCGCAGTTCGAAAATTTTAAACCGATCTACCCGCACCCGCTCCGCGGCGGGTCAAACGGAGCGGAGCCCCCGGGATTTGAATTAAATTCCCAGCTCTACTAACCACTATCAAAAAGATTAGAAAATATCATTTTATACATATTTTCATTTCATATTTTTAGAATATTTTATTTACTAAGATCATATAATAAATTAAAAATTCATATAACAATACAACATATGAACCCGGCGCGTAGCGCCGGAATATCACTAGTACATACATAAAGTAGTCTAACAAAACAGCCGTTATTCTGATATTGTTGGTCATTTGCTAGGCTATTAGGATTTTGATGGGCATAATGTAACGACCCGCTCCCGGAGTGTTTTTAATTTTAAAGAAAAATAGAACGCTAGAGGTTTTATTCTACAAGGAGCGTATTTTTCTGAGTGTGCCGACACTTATATTCGTGAAGATTGGAAGAACAAATGTATTTTAAAATAAGTGTCAGATCTTCAGTGAGCTCATGAAATAAATTTGGAATTGGGAGAGCAAATGTAAACTGATCATGGAACGATCAAACATACATAAAGAGAGATCAAGACCACAAGACCAGGAATGTTCGGCTGTTGGATAATGCGAATTCCAAGTAAGGAAAGTTTGACTAACCATTAGTGTGGGATAATAAAAAAGAAAGGTCGGATCTATGGGAGCCAGTTAAGGAAATAATCGAAGATATCAAGCCAAGCCATTGATGGTGATATTTGACCAAGCCAAATAAGGAAATTGGAAATAAGCGTCCGGCTTGGTGAAAAAGTTTGGAAAATCCTATATAATGACCCCTTGACCTCTCATTTTTTTGACACAATTCAGAAAAGATTAAAGCTTTAATGAACTTTTTTTTTGTTCAACAAGCTTTAATGAACATGAGCTGACCCATGAGCTTATTCATTATATATATATATATATAACTTCTATTTTTCTTATAAAAAAAGATAATTTCTATATTTATCATATTTATCTTTTAAAATTAAAATTTAAAATATACATAAGTAATATAGGAGTAAGACTTTTAAGAGTATCTGTACTTTTTTAGAAGAAAGAAAAAAAATAAATTATCAAAATCTTATATATAAACCCACGTTAACCATATCATCTCTCACACAAACTTCATTGATCCCAAGTTTGACATACGTCTTCTCTCACTTTGCTTATCGTAATTCATAACTCACGGTAAGTTATTTATAAATGTTTTATTTTAATTTTATAATTTGTACAGATGAAGATATTGAAGATCAAAACTCTCACAAATAATAGGGATTTGGACCATTGGTTTTGGCGTTTGCTTTAGTTTAATTTATTTTAGGAGTTTGATTTTATTACCTTGTCATGGGTTGGTTTTTGTTTACTATTAATATTTAAATTTTAAATAATACTATAAAATTATTTTATTACTGTTTAATTTACTTTAATTTTATTATTATTATTTTGTGTTAGATCACGAGTTAGTTCATTTAATTCATGATCTACATGATTTGAGTTCGAATTTACATATTAAAATTTATATAATAAATGAGCTGAGCTGAGCTAACTCATGAAAGAGCCGAGTTGGGCTGGGCTGAGCGAGGTAACTCATTTTGACACCCTTACTTTTGTAGCAGCAACAGTTCACTGCTTTTTTCCCCTCCGATTACATATCAGAATACTATCCTTGCTGATGTCACTGGCCAATTACCGGTTACAGGCGTTGTAACGCCCCGACCGCCCACGGCTAATGGGCCACCCACGCCCGCTCTCTCGGCCCGTGGGCTCCATCCCATCCGACGGTCGGTCGTTAATTTTTCAAGGCTCGAAATCATTGTTTACTGACCCTGCAATCACCACCCGACCTTTCCCCGTGCTTTGGCCTCACTCGCACGCTATCGCGAATCACTTCCGATAGGTCACCCATCCTTCCACTACTCCAGCTCAAGCACGCTTAACTCTGGAGTTCTTTCAGGATGTGCTCCGGAAAAGGTAAGTCAACTTTGGTGACATAGGTAGCCAAATCAATTCTCTTAAGCCCTTTCACATATCACAACTCGGGATGTTACAATTCACCCCCTCTCAAAGAACGCAACACCCTCGTTGCGCCCCACGACAGGTCTCAAGACGCCTCTCAGGTCAGAACTGAGACGGCTAACCAGCTCTGATACCACTTGTAACGCCCCGACCGCCCACGGCTAATGGGCCACCCACGCCCGCTCTCTCGGCCCGTGGGCCCCATCCCATCCGACGGTCGGTCGTTAATTTTTCAAGGCTCGAAATCATTGTTTACTGACCCTGCAATCACCACCCGACCTTTCCCCGTGCTTTGGCCTCACTCGCACGCTATCGCGAATCACTTCCCGATAGGTCACCCATCCTTCCACTACTCCAGCTCAAGCACGCTTAACTCTGGAGTTCTTTCAGGATGTGCTCCGGAAAAGGTAAGTCAACTTTGGTGACATAGGTAGCCAAATCAATTCTCTTAAGCCCTTTCACATATCACAACTCGGGATGTTACAATCAATTGGTGACAGCTTGTCCTGTGGGAATGCTGTTAAAGGGTGAGGACCTGGGTTCGAGTCTCACCAACAACCTAATTATGGAGTTAGTGAGAACTCATAATGGAGGGGTTGGGGTCGGTGCGCTGCAGCGCTGTGAGCTTGGGTCTACGGACGGGTGGTTCCGCAGGACAGGTTGTTACATAAAAGTCGACTTTTATGTAACAACCTGTCCTGCGGAACCACCCGTCCGAGATCAATTGGTGACAGCTTGTCCTGTGGGAGAGTTGTTAAAGGGTGAGGTCGGGGGTTCGAACCTCACCAACAACCTAATTATGGAGTTAAGTGAAAAAAACTCATAATAGAGGGGTTGGGGTCGGTGCGCTGCAGCGCTGTGAGCTTGGGTCTACGGACGTGTGGTTCCGCAGGACAGGTTGTTACAGGCGTGATCAAAAACTTCAGTTTAAATAAATAACAGCATATATGAACACAAAATAAAGAAAAATCACAACACACACAGAACACAATACAATAGGTGAAATTGACATATAAGTATTCATTCGACGGCAGTAAAAAAATAAAAGGAGAATAAACCACAGACCCTCAAAGGATGGTCATATATCAAAGTGTTCTATACTAATACCATAACATACTCTTCCCTTAGCTGCTGGCAACTCCTACATCTCCATCATTGTATATACAAATCTGGAAAGCTAAGAATACCATGAAAATATCACCAATAGTCCGACAATCACCAGGAAAAAAAATCAACTTAGATCAACACCCTGCTTGCGCGGAGGCTCTGTCACTAGTAAAGAATAATAATGGAGCAAACCATCTTTCATTCATACCATTATCTAACTCATGGCACTTAATGTGATCCTAATCAAGCTTAAAATAATACATAAGAGGATTTGGCATGCAAACATAATTAAAAGCAAAGCACACTTTGGCCGATCCTGAGATTTTGGGAGATGTGTTCAATTTAGTAAAAACTAGTATTATCTCCCGTGCATACACACGGGCATTTTTTTTATTTTTATTATAACATATATTACAAATTTACAGTGAATATAAATTTTTAAAAATATTTTTTGAGAGTTATTGGTAGACTTTTAATCTTTGTTGAGATATTTATAACATTTAACCGCCTAATATGGTTCCAAAACGCATGTCAAATATTGATCACTTAATCCAAAATCATTAAATATGAAAGGGCAAATATATATTTAGCACAAATACAATTAAAATGTTACTTTTAAATTTTGTAAATAATTTACGTTTTCGCTTTTCTTATATATATTTCTGTTTTCTATCTCGTTATTTTTATTTTCAAGTGCTATATTTATCCTAAAGTTTTTGTTTCTGAGAAAATCTACAAAAATGTATGTTGATCCAAAAATAGTACCACCAAAAAAAATACATGACTAACCTGAAGCTAGAGGTAGACATGAGTCTCGTTTCTTCTACCAGTAGACTTTCTTAATCCCCATTTTCTATCTCTTGTTATCACAACATTTTGTTTTTTCTTGAGGTGTTTTTTAAGTTGATCTGGGGCTTGTAAGTGTGCTTTCAAGGTGAGCTTCTTACTTCCCTTCTTTGAATTACACAAACACAACAAATAATCATGTGCCAGCAAATTGAAAACTACTTTAGTCCTTTAAAACAGAACTGGTCCAATTTATTAGATTCACCTTTTACTGCATAGAAGTATGTAGATTTTGCCAATATATAGAAGAAAAAAATTATAAATAGGTTAGAGAAGAAAAAGATTCATAAAAAAGAAACATGAAAGAAACAATGATTTGAGTCACACTAACCAGGAAATTATCAACTTTGCAGGAAGCTTTTCTATAGATTTTTTTTTTTGTTTTTTTTCTTGTTTTCTGTTAGAAAGTATTGCTGTGCAAGTGTTTAAAAAGATATTTGTAGTCTCGAGAGTGTTGATACAATCGTCAGAATATTAAAAAAAAAAGAATCAGAAGAAAGAGAATCAGTGGAGCCAATGCAGGTAGAGATGAATCTCTTAGTCTATATTTGAAAAGTGAATTTGCTACATGTCATCTCCACAATCAATTTCACAAAAAAACGATGACATGGTTACTAAAATTGATGACATGGCTTATAGTTAAATATGACATGGACAATAACATTTATTGCTGATATATATTTTTGGTAAACTTTATAAAATATGGCAATAATTCATACATTACATTTAATGCCGATTTATATTTTTGGTAAACTTTTTAAAAATGGTAATAACTCATAAATCATCCCTAAAATAAATATATTCAAATATGAATTATAAATTTCGAAATTTTATTTAATTTTACTTTTATAATTATAAAATTCTTATTACTAAAATTTTCAAACTTTTCTACATCTTTTTAAAAAGTAAATAAATTTTTAATCGTAATATCATTAGTCTATTTTAGATATCTAAATTTTTAAAAAATATTGTTTAGTTTTAATCTCTATAATATTATTTGAGAAGTTAGTTTTCTATGTGTCGCGCTCACGTTAATTCTTATGATGGTTAATTATAATAGTACCCTTAATTAATCAAATATATCTATTTGTCATTATTAAAAAGAAAAAATTTCCTTTTTATTTTGGTTTCCTTCTCTAAATAACCTATATAATGAAAAAAATTTGTAAATTTTAAAAACGAAAAAATATCTTTTATATATAATGCGATTCATGGAAACTTAACAAAATAATTTTGATTTTAGAGTAACTAAATAATTATCCCTTTAAAAGATAATCTTAAACAACATAATATATATTGTAATATAATTTTCTTATTTTAATTAATCTATTTCTCAAATTTATTACAAAAAAATTAAGTAACATAACACAAGATATTTTAATGAATAAAAATGCATCTTTTATTTTCTAATAAAGTATCCTTTTATATTTTTCCAAATCAAATATATAATAAAGAAAGTATTTAGAAAATTTATAATGAAAACATTTTTATATGTGATGTGATTTCATAAAAAAAAAAAAGTTCAGAAAAACAATCTTGACTTTATAAGTTTATAAGTTATTTTTATGCAACTTCGTACAGATCATGACTTTACTTTCTAATTTTGTTTTTTCAAATTAACATATACCAAATTATAAAAGATAGTAACATACTTACATATCTATGATGAAGAACCAAAGGAATACAATTAATTCAATTTGGTTGAGTTAAACTAGAAATAATATATTTTAGTTTGAAGGAATATATGTAACACAATATATCCACAAAATGAGTAATCGGACTAATCTAATTTTTAATACAAAATCAAACACTTAACTAAATATAATGTATTATTGTTCATATTGATATTTTTATAAATATAAACTATAGAACAATGTAACATACTATTAACTAATATGAGATCTCAATTAATATTATGAATATATATTAACCAAATATTGCCACTAAGTTCTTTTCTATAATTTATATATATGCATGAGGTTTCATAATACTATCGTTGTTATATTAATATCAGTAACTTTGAGTCAATTAAAACTTTAATTTATTTTTACTATTTAATTCTAGAAAAAAATATTAAATTATACATAATATTTCTAAAATATATTTACAAATCTAAGGCAATATCAAATTAAATGTAAACAACAAAATTAATTAATATTTTAATCTATAGAATAAACAAATTATGGTTGAATCAGAAAATTAGATATTATCTTATATATCCAAAATTATACCTATGATTAAAATAAAATAATATTATTTGAAAAAATAGCATATTGATTACAATATAAATTATTTAGTAATTTAAAAATAAAAAAAATTATAGGAAACTATTTAATATATTCATTTTATAAATATTTATATCCGTGCATGCGCACGGGAAAATCACCTAGTTAGAATCATCAAACAAGTATTAAAAATGGAATAAGATCATCATCTAGACTATCCACGTGAGCATAAAAACTCAGCCAATTATATGCTACTATTTTGACACATCACCCTTCTTTCTCGATACTAAATAGCAATTGGTTGAATTTTATTGATAGCTCCTTCGTCGACTCTTCTCATCCATCACCATCGTTTCCACTTTTCTCATACCACAGTTTCTTTACAATAATCGAACACCCATTCTAAATAATTGATTTCTGTTCTTAATTCTTTCATTCATACCGGATATGTATCCTTTCACCTCCCATTTGTTTGACCCCTATATAAATTGAATCATCTTCCCCTTACTAATACAGAAGAAAACTGAAACATGTAGTTGCTCATAAACTAAAGAAACAATCGTCACTGGCCATGTTCGTTTCGTGATCTGGACGCGGCATCCAGACGCAGACGCGGAACGATGTTCGTTTGATGCTAAACAAAGGTTAAGTTGGATCCAGCATCCAAATATATTTTCATAACTCATCCAGATATTTTAAAATTTCTGGATGAGATTTTTAAACGTTTCCAGAAACACTAAACTCATCCAAAAGTGTAAAAAGTCGATAATACCCTTAATTTATCCTAAAAATTAAAAAAAATTACCTAATTTCTAAAGGTAATTTTCTTCTCGCCGCCAAAGCAAATCTCTCTCTCTCTCTCTCTCTCTCTCTCTCTCTCTCTCTCTCTCTCTCTCTCTCACAAACACACACACACACACACATGTCTGAGAACATATCAAAATGCTCTACTGTTATATGATTTTCTACATGATAGAGCATTTTGATATGTTCTCCCCAAAACCAGAAAACCAAATTTTTCTCTCTAAAACCGGAAAACCGAATTTTTCCACCAAAATCCGAAAAAACTGAGTTTTCCGCCAAAATCCGAAAACTGAGTTTTCCAGTCAAAACCGGAAAATCAAGTTTTTCCGCCAAAATCAAAAAATCGAGTTTTCGGCCAAAACCAGAAAATTGATTTTTTCGGCCAAAACCCGAAAACTGAGTTTTCCCGTCAAAACTAAAAAAAATCGAGTTTTCCCGCCAAAACTGGATAACCGAGTTTTTCGGCCAAAACAAGAAAACCAAGTTTTTCCGCTACAACCCGAAAACCGAGTTTTCCCTCCAAAACCCGAAAATCGAGTTTTTCCGCCAAAACCCGAAAACCGAGTTTTAGGCCAAAATCCGAAAACCGAGTGTTTCAGCCAAAATCCGAAAACCGAGTTTTTCGGCCAAATCCCGAAAACCGAGTTTTTCGGCCAAATCCCGAAAACCGAGTTTTTCGGCCAAAACTTGAAAACCGAGTTTTCCCGCCAAAACCGAAAAACCGAGTTTTCCCGCTAAAACCGAAAACTGGGTTTTTCCGGCCAAAACCCGAAAATCGAATTTTTCCGCCAAAACCCGAAAACCGAGTTTTTCCGCCAAAACTGGAATACCAAGTTTTCCGACCGAAACCCGAAAATTAAATTTTCCGAGACTTAGTTAAATATTTTGTGTAAAAGTCATTTGAGTTTGATGTTATCATTGTTGTAAAACATGAAAATAGAGTTTAATGTTTATTATTGTTACATTATAATGTTATAAATCATGAAAAATTGAATTTGATATTTAGTTTTATTTATGTCTATTTTATTTGCAGTTAAACAAAAAATTTTACAAGTTAAAACATGAAAATTTAATTTCATTTTTTATAAAAAATGAAAAATTGAATTTAATGTTCATTTTTATTTATCTCTATTTTATTTGTAATTAAACATATTTTTTTACAAAAATATGTTTAATTACAAAAATATTTATGTTTAATTTTTGGTCATTTGACATAAAACTCATCCAAATACAAAAATACAGAATACAAAACGAACCTAACTGCATTTAGATATAGTTTCGAGACGCATGATCCCAAATCGACATCTGATTACTGCATCCAATTACTGTGTGCAGATGACGCGTCTGGAATTCTCATCCAGTTCAGGAAACGAACAGGGCTACTATTGTTTTCGTGTGATGGTGAAGTACAAAGTTCTAGCAATTTTGTTTCTATGGTTCCAGAAGAAGCCATGATCTCTAATCCAGACGGATCAATCGGAGCTCAGATCTGTCACCTCTGAAATTGAGACCATGATTTGATGGGTTGGATGTCGTCACTGAGGAAATCTCTGGCAGATCGATGCCAAAATGGTCGTTTACTGGATTACAAGATGAGGCCTTCAGCTGGAGCCAGAGCTAGATCGACGGCGAAGTTAACGGTGGAAATATTAGGATAGTGGGAATGAAAGCAGAGGAGACGGCGGGATCATGGATATATCAGACAAATATAAGATATTAACAGTAAGTCTTCTGAAACATTTTCTAAGAAGAAGACCACTCCTAAAGGTAAAAGCTTGGTTTTTGGAATTCCTGATCCTCAAGTAATTGATTTTTCATCCAAATGGATTTCATAGCTTACAGTAAATAGTTATTCTGAACACAATTTTTTTAATGTCAATTGTGAAGAGGCTCTGTTTATTCTGTTTGCTTACTTCTCTAACTGGTTGAGCGAGTCTCGGTGGTTTTAGAATCTTCTTATACCCCTCTCCATTGTCTTAGCCACTGTTCCTTTCCTTCTAGAATTACTTAATTCTATTTACTACCTTAAATTTAGGTTCATAGACTCCACCACCAGAGATTATTACCTTAAATTTATGTCCATATCCAGATTTTTTGGAACTATTTATAAAGTATTTAAACATTAGGTTTAATAATTTTATTAAAATCTATTATATTTTATTAATTTAGTTGTTAGGTGGATTATTTATTATCATGAAAAACAAATTAGTGTAAAACTAATTAAACTTGAAAATTCTTGAAATAAATAATTTTTTTATTAATTTAAACTTCAGATTTTCTTTTATTATGTCAAAGTAAAAAGAAAAAGAAACAAATATATAACATTATATTTTTCTGAATCACGTTTATTATTTTTGTATTCTATATAAATTTAAAATTTTTCATAATTTTTAGTATATAGTCCCGTCCGTATGACGGGTTAACCACTAGTAGAGATAATAATTAGAGCACTAATTTTATTGTTAATTAGTGGAATATCTAATAATTTATTTTATTTAAATATCCATTGTGTTGTACAAGTACTTGGTCAATCATAAACGGAAATTCGGATACTCATTGAAGTTCATATGGGTTTTTCGAATATAAATTCTATTTTATAACACATCTTAGATTATATTCTAATAAATTTGCAAATAATGGTCGGGTTCGAATAAATTCTAATAAATTTGCAAATAATGGTCGGGTTCAAATAAAACATATTAGTTTCAGATCAGTTTTGTATCATATCTTAAAACCTATAAAATAATCACATATAATTAGAATTGAAGTTATATCAGATCGGTTCAGATATATCCGAAATAAATTTTTAAATTTTAAAACAAAACATAAGAAATATATAATTATTTATATTGAGTATTTAAGGTACTTATTTAATTTTAAACACTTATTGTATCATATAATAATAAATATGATTGAATATATAAATTATATATTTATGTTTTATATATCTATATTAATTTGGACATTCAGATCGGTTTCTTCGGATAATTTTTCGGACTTTTTGGATTTTTGAGTTTT
Organism: Raphanus sativus; assembly: GCF_000801105.2. Classification (NCBI taxonomy): domain Eukaryota; kingdom Viridiplantae; phylum Streptophyta; class Magnoliopsida; order Brassicales; family Brassicaceae; genus Raphanus; species Raphanus sativus. Next base: position 17,347,058 of record NC_079512.1, on the reverse strand, counting down.
TTAGGATTACCCATTGGATTAGGTTAATAATATTTTGGATTCAAAAATATTTTATAACACTTTACAAAACCTTTTATGATTTTTTATACTTTGGACCAGATACATTTTGAGTTTTTCGGTTTGGGTAAGGTTCAAATTTCGGATTACATATTTTATGCCCAACCCTACATAAACTATTGAATAGCTTACACATAAAAACATGATTTTTTTACATCTAGAGACACATTTTCAGTTTCCAATTACATTCTAAGACACTTAGCACTTGTGACACACATTATTGTGTATGAAAGACATTAGTACCCTTTAACCAAAGACAAAACCAACTCTCTCATTAACTTGACATATCATAAACATCACGTGACTTGAATTTTTTTTTCTCTTCCCCCCGACGACTCCGATTGAGAAACCCTAACATTTCCATTGTTTCCAATCGACGACCATTACAATCACTCTGGTTTTGCCTCTGTTACTCTCTCTCTCTCTCTCTAATGACAGAACAGCCATCTTGCTGCTCTCTAGTCCTAATTGATACGATTTTCTCGCATCTCTCGTTCCTAAATCCAAGACTCTCCGCCGATTTGAAGAAACTCTAAGCCGGACAACTACTCTCCTCCTCCTTCTTGTTGAGGTCACTGTTGAATCACCACTCTCCATGATTTGAAGATAAAGGTTTGTACTTTAACTTCGATGCCTCTGTTTTAGTCTTCCTTTTTATTTGAGTTTTGGTAAAGTTTCATGCTTTTCTGGGATGTCTCCATTTTCTTAATTGAGATTTTTTTTTCTTTGCAGATGAGTTTTTGAAGACAAAAAATTGATAGCACGAATACACAATCGTCTTCTCCTCAAAGTAATCAAACATGGTGGAGGCAGCAGGAGAAGGAGAGGTTCGCATGTTTCTTGCCGCAGCGACTCCGAGTTCGTGTAAAAGGCACGGTGGCTACTTTAATGTCTTCATCTAGGTAAATAAGGCTTCAAAGACACATCCCTTGTACACAACTCGTCCATCTCCAACTCCCCAGTCACCTCCCTTGTCCACATGTACACACATCTCATGTACACAACTTGTCCATCCCCAACTCCTCAGTCCACGCCTCCCTTGTCCGCCCAACAGGACAACCCCGTTCCACACTCCACAAATCCCTGCTGAGCTAACTCAAAGCTCCCCTACACAGCTCCCCGTACACAACTACCTCCCCTACACAAGTCCGTCGTACACACTTCCCCTGATCACACTTTATCCATCCACAAATCCCATGTCCACAACACTCCTGTCCACAAGTCTCCCCTAGACAACACCACCGTCCACAACACTACAGTCCACAACAATTCTGTCCACATCACTGGCAAACACAAAACACCAATCATCAACCCACCAAGCTTTTCCTTATCCTCCACTCTTCCCGTTGTTGGAGCTATGACATGGCTCTATTGGAAGCTCCTCTAAGCAATACAACTAAGACACCCTCTTGGTTGTTTTTTATGTTACATATTTTTGCGTTTCCCTTCATCGGCTTTAGTGTATGTTTTGCATTTGTCATGTTCATGAACGCCTTTTACAATGTAATGGTCATATAGAAACTCATCTTTAGCTTCTTTAATCTACATAATTTTCCACTGACTTGTTTACTATTTTGTTAGTTTCAAAGAAACACTAAATGGTGCTCAACTAAACCACAATTGTTTTTTTTAAATAACTTAGGATTATTCCCTTTCTTGCTCAATCTCCAGCGGCGAACAATAATATTAAACTCACGTCGTTGTCAACGTTCTACACCTTTAAATTCACACCGCATGATCAGATCTTCTTTTCCTAATCCAACGGTTAGGAAACATTCTCACATATCCATAAACCTGACAAATTTAATGTTTTCAAACCAACGTCACTTCCACCGAACCGATTCCATATATCATCGCACAGTTGGTTTTGGTTCATTAAAGGCATAAATGTCCACTTTTCTTCTTCATACAAGATATTGTGTCTAACAAGCAGGATGTGCCCTTTTGTATAAAGTAAGGACATAATGTGTCTTATCTTGTAATCAACTCTAAAAACATATTAATTTTCTTTAGCCTAGTTGTTGACCAAATAGTTTAATTATCACTTCCACATTAAGTCGACGATCTAGGGGCTTGGTTTCCAGACTTTTTTTTTGACTAAGGTTCCCAGACTTTAATCTAACTAATGGAGCAAGTTAACATAAACACTTTAATCTAACTAATGGAGTAAGTTAACATAAACACTTTAATGTGGTGGAAATACAATTGATTATCCTTGTTTTGTTTGTTTGTAGCAAGTCTATACCGTCTAGCTGAAAAAGTTTAAAGGTGTTTTTACAATCTTCTTAGCAATTAAGGAAACATAAATTGCTATATCCCAGTGGAAATAAATTAAGTGGTGGGGCAACTTCTAACCAGATTCACATGTTAAAAGATAAGTGAAAATACGGTCATAAGCTCAACTAGAAAGGAGACTGATCATTCTATCTGAGATCTCCAAGATTTCCAGTTGTCTCAGCCCGAAACTCCTAGAAATTCAGGAAAAAAGAAGGATAAGGTTTTGATCACAAAAAAAAAAAAGGATAAAGTTAAAATGCCATTTTGTCAACTAGTAAAACGGGCCCAATTTTATTGTCGACTATCCTAAAAGCCAAAAATGGACAGATACTCGTACCTATGGTGGAAGATTTAACCATGCTTAAACCGTGAACAAAAATACCTTCTTGTAATATTTTTTTTTTAGTTTTTTTGTTTGTATTAAATGATTTATTTGTAATATTTGATCATAAATTTAGATTGAATTTTTTTTTTGAAGTTATAACAAAAATTAAAATTTAATAAAATATTCTTATATAAATTCAATTATCCTTATTAAATAGTATAGTGGTCATAATGCTTTCGAATTCCAAATATTTAGAATTTCTATTAACATAGATTTGTTTAAGAAAATAATCTCACTCTTTTATTGTTTATTCCTAGAACACAAAATACCCGCGCAATCGCACAGATATTTAATTTTAAATTTTAATTTGTGTTTGTACTAAATGTTATATTTGTAAATTTAATCATATTAAATTAAATATTATTTTTTATTTTTGCGTTTAACGTAAAATTTATCACCAATACTAGAGATCAACTTAATAAATCTAACATTTATATGATTAGATGTATGTGTAAGATATATAGCAAACAAAGTTTTTGAATGATAAGTATGAAAATAGACAATGTGGTTAGTATGCTATTATGTGTTAAAAAGAAAGGTTACTAAAAATGATATATTAGTTATAAAATTTGTAAGAAAAAAATAATTGTTAAACTTTTAACAAATTTGTGACATATTAAGATTAAAATTTGTAAAAAAATGAAATCTATACCCATATTTAGGTGGATTCTCCGGCGGACAAAGCCCATATTTTTCAGTGGACAATCTTTAAGTGTTAGTCGAGAGTTCTTTGGGACATCCGGATACCAAGATCATAACACACTAATATTAATTTATGATATATTATATTCTAAATCATGAAATAATGAATTATTTTCTAAGAAATATTTTTAATTTTCTTAATGCTTTTGTTAGAAATTTTTTTCTCAACATATTTTGTTATAATAAAAAATAAAAATATATTTATATTTAAAATAAATGATATTAAAAGATATTATGAGTAAATTAGTGAGATGTTGATTAATATTATCATATTTAATGAATATCTAAGAATTCACATATTTTAATGATATAAAATCGTAAATAATACTTTAACTAAAAGTTATTTTATAAAATGTTACTATTTTAATAAGATAAATGAACTTACAATCTAAAGTTTGTTGGGATAAAAAGATTTATCCATTTCTATAATATATTACTTAAGGTTATTTCTGATTTTGATTTGAGATTTTACCTATAATACATATATTCGAGATGGTGATTCTTTAGCCGTTATCTCGCAATATTTGAGAAATCATCGATGGACCAACCTTAAGTGGAATCAATTATAAATATTTTTTTTTTGTGCAAATCAATTATAAATATATAGGATTGAATAATATATATTGGTCTCGTATATCATGTTAAAGTAGAATTTGTAACATAAAACTAACTAGTTATAATAGTTTGATATATTTACCTTATATATTAATTAATATATCTTTTTACCTTGTGTTATGATATTTTTTTTCCTAATAGTTTCTACTTTCTTTTATATATATATAAGATATAAAGCTCCCTCGTTCTGGTAAAGCACCCCGAAACCACAAGTGAGGTGTTTGCTAACATAAACATGAGCATGGAGAGTGAAGTCCACCGTCCGCTAGCTGATTATTCAGCAAACATCTGGGAAGATCTCCTAAATTATTTCTCAAAGTCTGATCTTGTACGTATATTCTTTCATATTGTTCAATTCAAGCATTAAATATATGCATTGGCATCCTCAGCCTATTGTGACTTGATTCACTCAGGCATTCATATTCCTCCGTTTCATATAGGAAAGTACTGCTACATTAAAAGAAAAGCATATTACTCTAAAGGAGGCTGTGAAGGAATCGTTTATGGTTTCTAAAGTGAAACCGATGGAGAGCCTCATGTTCATCGACGCTCTATGTTGCCTTGGTGTCTCATATCACTTTGAGATAGACATCATAGAGCAATTGGGAAATTTATTTGATAGTCCTGGTTTTAATCCGTTGATACGACATGATGAATGCGATTTATACACTGTTGGGGTGCTTTTCCAAGTTTTCAGGCAATTCGGGTTCAAACTTTCAGCTGGTAATTATTTATATTTTCTCTATTTCAAAATGATATTTATTCAATTTTTCATACACACTAATAATAAATTTTAATGATAAATGCATAATTTTTGTGATTCTCTATTTCTTATAATTTTAAACCAATAAGCATTCAATAAATGCAATTTTTTTAAGTTTACAATTAATCATTATTAGTTAATAAAAATACATTGAAAGTAGAAAAATGTATCGTTATGAAACAATTTTTTCCTTTCTAAAACATGAATCATTATGAAATGGAGAATGTATTTTCAAATAAAATACATAAATGAAGAACACTGCAAACTTTGGATGATTTTCATTTAACCCAAGTTAATTTATACATATCAAGATGTGTTTGAGAAGTTCAAGGGCGAGGATGGAAAGTTTAAAGAACACTTAGTGGCAGATGCAAGCGGTATATTAAGCTTGTACGAAGCTTCACAATGGAACACTCACGGAGAAGATATTATGGACGAAGCTCTCGCCTTTTCAAGCTGTCATTTGAAAGAAATTTCTTTTCAATCTATCCCCCAGCATCTTGCAGTACGCATCAAGAATGCTCTAAAGCATCCTTACCACAAAGGCATCTCAAGGATAGAAACGAGGAGTTATATATCATACTATGAGGCAGAAGAGAAGCGTGACGCAGTTTTACTTGAGTTTGCAAAGGTAGATTTTAATATGCTCCAAAGGTTGCACCGCACAGAGCTTGCTTGCGTAACAAGGTACTATATGAGATGAGCTGCTCAACGCATGTAAATGTACGTGTGACATGAAGTTCATCTTCTTCTTTTTTTCCATTACATTTCAGGTGGTACGATGAAATGGAAATCAAATCTAAAGTAGAATACACGAGGCATCGAATAACAGAGGCGTACTTGTGGTCGCTTGGCGCATATTTCGAGCCTCAATATTCTCAAGCACGAGTTACATTTGCTATTGCACTAATCATATTCACTCTGCTTGATGATACGTATGATGCGTATGGTACAATGGAGGAACTTGAGATTTTCACAGATGCAATGGAAAAGTACTCGAATTGCAAAAAAATTAAAATACAAACTATGTACTATAGAATTTTAATTTTCCTTATGACTATGATTTATATGATATGGTTGGCTTTAATAGGTGGCTTCCCGATCCGCCTAACATGATACCTGAGAGCATGAAGTACGTGTACCGTATCACGGTAGATTTCTATGACAAACTTGAAGAGGAACTTGAGAAAGAAGGAAGGTCAGGTTGTGGCTTTCATCTTAAGAAATCAGTTAAGACCACAATAATCAACCTTCAATTTCATTTTGTTTCGTATATATATTCAGACCTAATGAATTATTTACAATCAGTTGAAGGCAACGGCGAATGGATATATGCAAGAGGCAAAATGGTTGAAAGAAGATTACACTGCTACACTTGACGAGTATAAAGAGAATGCGATAGTGTCTTGCGGTTACTATCCCTTGACTGCAATGACATTCGTGGGAATGGGAGATGTCGCAAATCTTGATGCTTTTGAATGGTTAAGCTCTAAACCTAAAATTAGGGTAGCTTCTGAGATGATTTGTCGATACACAGATGACATTTCTAGCTACGAGGTGAGCAACTAATAATTTTATTGTTCGGAGTTCGTATAGTCCTAATTACAAACATGTTTCTCAAACTGAATAAATTTGGAAAAAAATATATTATGGTTTGCAGTTTGAACGAAAAAGGGAGCATGTAGCAACGGGTATTGACTGCTATATGAAGCAGTTTGGTGTTTCGAAGGAGCAAGCAGTGGAAGGAATAAATATCATGCTTTCTGATGCATGGAAAGACATGAACCAAGAGCTAATGAGGCCTCATTCATGTCCTTTCCCTCTTTTGATGCGAATTTTTAACATATCCCGTGTCATCGATGTATTCTATAGGTACCAAGATTGTTACACCCACCCTGAGTTCCTGAAAGAGCACATCGTCTCCTTGTTCATCGAAGATATACCCACTTAAAAACATCAGTGTGATGTTTCCTACATATCTATGGAGTAATAAAATGATGGTCAAATAAATTTCTAGACTCTTAAATCGTGTCGCTCTATATGCCATTTGTATTTCCGTTGTATGTGTGGTTATAATGCTGGTTACATCCATTTCCATTTGATTTCTATTTGTATTTGTATTTATGTTGGATAGTCCATTTGTGTTTAAATAATTATTTGAGTGAGTTGATTTCTTTTCTGTTTTTATAACTCAGCTGGAAAATTACGAAAATTGTAATTTTATTTTTTGAAAAAATGTTAAATTTTATTCAAATAAAAAAAAGCTTATTTACAGATTCAAGTGCTTCACTTTTACAAGAGAATATTACTCAAAAAGACTTTAAAAGCTCCACTAATTTCTTCCAAACCAAACCTCCATAGCTTTATCATGCTTCCCACCAGGCTTCCTCCTTAAAGATGCGATTCTGTTTCAAATCTGTTTATCCAACCTTCCAAAACCAAACCTCCATAGCTTTGTCGAAACCCTCTCTCGAAGCCCATTCACCAAAACCTGAATCACTTGAGACCACTGATATAAACTTCTATTCCCCGCCAAGTTCCCAACGGTGCTTCTCCAAACTTCTCTTGAATAAAAGCATTCAAAAAATAAATGATCTCTAGTATATATAATGCCTTTCTTTTCTCTCTTTTCAGAGTAGACACGTCAGATTTTTTTAAATGCATGTGGGTCCTCCTTTTCCGGTTTATTTGAAAGGTTGATTCGTTTTTGGTTTGATTTTACATGTTTTGGTTTGATAATCCCAGAAGTTATTGTTTGGTGTGGGCCTTGCGTAGTGTTTTAGTTAGGTCTGGGCCTTGGTCCTTTGTATGATGCGTTAGCAAATAAACTTTTTTTGGATCGTGCAAGGTTTCGTCGTTATCTTCTTCCAGAGAAAACTTGCCCCCTTTTGTCTTCCTTAATCTGCAAAGTAAAGCTTTGCATCTCTTTGCATTCCCTGCCCCCTTCAATGTATTCTTCAAATTCGACAATTAGTGTTGTGTTATTCACATTAAAGTTTGTAACGATTCCAAACTCTTCGTTTGTTGGTTGTGATATATATATAAATAGTATATGGTGTGAAAGAGGAGAACTTTAGGGTTTCTCTTGAACACTATTTTATTAACTTAGTTCTTTACAAGAGATAAGCTTTAGCTTATATACAAGGTCAAGAATGATCTAGACTAAAGGGCAAAACTGTAAAGGAGCAAAGGTGTTGTTGTGGAGGTGCAGCTGGCTCGGAACCGTACAGTTATCCTCTGTTCTGCAAGAAGACAAAGAGTACGGAGGAGAAGAAGACCGTTGAACACACTGGGCTTCTTCTTTCTTTGTCTTGGGCTGGACTTGGGCCTGTATCACACTAACATCCCCCCGCAAACTTAGCGTAGAAGTATCTTCAACGCCAAGTTTGAGTCGCAAACTCTCAAAAGCTTGACGAGGAAGAGCCTTAGTAAAAATGTCTGCAATTTGCTGAGCTGCTGGGATATGACGCGTCTCAATTAAACCCAAGGCAACCTGCTCCCTTATGTAATGCCAATCACGATCAAAATGTTTTGATTTCTTATGAAGAGCCGGGTTGGTAGTGAGATAGACTGCCGATAGATTATCACATAGCATCACAGTAGCATGATCTTGAGGAATGCACAGATCACGCAACAACTGAGAAATCCAAGTGACCTCCTGAGCTGTCTCTGCCAAAGCTCGATACTCTGCCTCTGTAGAGGAACGAGACACCGTTTCCTGTCTCTTAGCTCACCATGAAACCAAGTTTTGGCCAAGAAACGTACAGAAACCAGTAGTTGAACGTTTAGTGTCTTGACAACCACCCCAATCACTATCACAATACGCCAGTAAGGACAACTGATCATTTTGCTTGATATGAAGACCAAACGCCATTGTACCTTTCAAGTAGCGAAGAATTCGCTTTAGCAACGCGAAGTCTGTCATGGTTGGAGCATGCATTCTTTGACAAATGAGATTGACAGCATACTGAATATCTGGACGAGTAATGGTCAAATATTGGAGCTTTCCAGCCAGACTTCGGAAATAAGTTGGTTCAGAGAAAAGAGTATTGTCAGTCTTCTCAATACGCTGTGGCAGAGGAGTAGGCATCAGATTGCAGTCGGTCATCAAAGCAGCATGTAAAATCTCTCTTATGTAAGCTTGTTGATGAAGATACAAACCAGTCGAGTAACTTTCCATCTCAATGCCCAAGAAGTATGAGGGACGACCCATATCTTTCATAGAAAACCGATGAGAAAGAGACTTCACCAGTTCATCTAGAAGAGATTGTTGACTTCCAGTGAGGAGAATATCGTCCACATACAGTAACAGAACCATGAATCTCCCTTATCTGTTGTAAGTGAACAAAGAGGGATCAGAGAGACTGCACACAAAGCCAAAGTCAATCAAGAAATTGCTAAATGTGTTAAACCAGGCCCGTGGTGCTTGTTTGAGGCCATATAAAGCTTTCGTAAGCTTGCAAACATGATATTGGCTTCTCTGGATCAACAAAACCCTCAGGCTGATACATGTAGACAGGTTCCTGAAGATCACCATGAAGAAAGGCACTGGAGACATCCAGTTGTTTAATGACCCAACTCAGAGCCGTAGCAACATTCAACATCAACCTTATAGTTGCAGTACGCACCACCGGACTGAATGTTTCCAAGTAATCCAACCCTTCTTCTTGAGCACAACCCTTAGCCACCAAACGAGATCTGAGCTTCTTTACTGTTCCATCTGGATTTAGCTTCACCGTATGAATCCAGCCACTGCGGATCACATTCATATCCTCAGTATATGGAACAAGAGACCACGTGTGGAGCATATGAATTGTTCGCATTTCTTGAGAAACTGCATCATTCCAACCAGGATGCTTCATTGCTTCCTCAATATTCTTTGGAATAGCCACTGAGTACTTGGGAGCAAGCAAAGCATATCTTGTGTTTGGCTTGTGAATGCCACCTTTGGCACGAGTCTGCATTGGATGAACATTCACAACCTATTCTGGAACATGAGGGACCTCCACTACCTGCTCCACTTGATCATGATCATGAACTGCAGCATGATCATTTTCAACAACAACTTCCGCAGGAGGAGTCACCGGTGGTTGAGGAACAGTAAAGAACCTGGAGACTTGAGATTCTTCTCTTTCCAGACCATCCGAGCTCGTAATTGATTGCCATGCTTTCATCAATGACGTGTCGTAGTGAGGAAGAAACTCTTTGTATTTCGCTTTGAATGGGAACAAAGTCTCATCAAAAATAGCATGGCGAGTGATATAAACCTTGCCAGTTGGAGGAAATAAGCATCTATAGCCTTTATGAAGACTGCTGTAACCAACAAGGACACATTGGAGCGACTTGGGATCAAATTTGTGATGCTGAAGATCTCTCAAACACGGATAACACGCCGAACCAAAAGCTCTCAACGCTTTGTAATTTGGCTTTACTTTGAACAACAGTTCATAAGGACTTTTGTTCTTTAAGGCTTGAGAGGGGAGAAGATTGCTGATATAGCTTGCTGTAGTAAAAGCCTCAACCCACAGATGGAGCGGAAGATGGCTTTGAAACATCATTGAAAGACCCAACTCTGTGAAGTGGCGATGTTTCCTCTCAGCTAAGCCATTTTGCTCAGGTGTGTGAGGGCAAGACACTCGATGAATGATGCCATGCTCTTGAAAGAAGGACTGTAATCGATTGTTAACAAACTCCCCTCCACCATCGGACTGAAAGACTTTAATCTTGGTTTCAAATTGTGTTTCCACAAGTTTCTTAAATGCAACAAACACATTGAAAAAGTCTGATTTAAGCCGAAGAGGATAAAGCCACGAAAAACGAGTACAATCATCAACCAATACAGCATAATAACGAAATCCTTGACTAGTCTCAATTGGAGAAGGACCCCACAAATCACAATGGATCCTTTCCAGAGGGTTCAAAAGATGAGAATGAGACTGAAAGAACTGCAGTTTATGACTCTTTCCCATCTGACATGGTTCACAGACATGACTGCTTCTACTTTTATTAATAACGATATCTTTGGAGAGCTTGAGTTGTTGGAGAACTTGGAAGTTAGCATGACCCAACCGCAGATGCCAAATGTCTTCAGACGCAGCAACTTGACGATCAGCAAAATGAGCAGCTACCTCTTCATTCTTCAACTGATAAAGACCTTTATTTCGCGGACCTTTGGCCACCACTTTCTCCTTAAGGAGATCAATCAGATAAACAAAATTAGCATCAAAAGAGACTCCATAAGGATGATCCACACACAAACGTGACACAGACAGTAATGACCGCTGAATATCAGGACAAACTAGAACCTCACTTAATGAGATTTTACCTGAAGTAGAAGAGATAGTGGCTGAGCCAACATGAGTAATGGGAAGATAAGCACCATCTCCTACCATTACTGCACCAGTCCCCTCATACGGATGCACACCCTGAAGATTTGTTGAAGAGGAAGTGATGTGAGCTGTCGCACCAGAATCAGGAATCCAGTCTCTGTCATCTGAAATACGCAGAGAGTTGAGAGCAGCAGAAGGTTGATAATTGTTATCAAACCTATTGTAACACTTTAACTCAGTGTGACCAACTCTCTCACAAATTTGACAAGTAGGACGACCATTCTGTTGATTAGAGACCGGTGCTTGAGTAGAGGTCTGATGCTGAGGAAATCCTCTGCCACGACTTGAATAACCTCCACGACCTCTATAGTAACCAGACCTTCCTCTTCCCCTGTAGTTTGGATTGTACCCAGGGCCTGTGTTTTGAGCTGCAAACGCCATGTGAGGGTTGATTGTGGGGGATTCTTCATAGGACTTTAGTTTCAAATCAAAGCCTTGAACCTCTGAGACAACATCATTGAAAGTTGGAGCCGGAAACTTCGTTAAAGAGCTTTGAATCACCGTTGTAATGGGATCAAACTCTCGACCAAGGCCATTGAGAAACCCAAAAATTTTCATTGATTCATCAACAGGTTTCCCAATAGCACTCAACGCATCACACACAGCCTTAAACTCACGACAGTAAACAGCCAAAGTCTTGTCCTTTTTAGTGAGAAGTTGAAGACTACGCCTAAGAGAGAACTCACGAGACACCGAGCTCTTGTTAAAGTTATCAGCCAGAGAAATCCAAACCTCACGAGAAGTAGACAACGTATGAACTGAACCAAGCACTTCCTCCGATAACGTACCAAACAACCAAGATCTGACCAGTTGGTCAGTACAGAACCACGCTTCATACTGGGGATTGGTCTCTTCAACATTCTCTGTTCCGCGAAGAACAACACGAGTCTGAGGAGGAGCTACGACCTGACCATTAACAAACCCCAACAGCTTCTGACTTGACAAGAGAGATTCAAACTGAGTCTTCCACAGTAAATAGTTATTGTCATTGAGTTTGAGAGTAACACAACTCAAGACATGAACTTTACTAGGAAAAGGATATGTAGTAACAGGATCCGCCATACTCGTTAAAGTCTTGACGGCTCTGATACCATGTGAAAGAGGAGAACTTTAGGGTTTCTCTTGAACACTATTTTATTAACTTAGTTCTTTACAAGAGATAAGCTTTAGCTTATATACAAGGTCAAGAATGATCTAGACTAAAGGGCAAAACTGTAAAGGAGCAAAGGTGTTGTTGTGGAGGTGCAGCTGTCAAATATTGTGAAGGTTCATCCAAGCCGCAACCATCTGTTAGTGTGATACAGGCCCAAGTCCAGCCCAAGACAAAGAAAGAAGAAGACCGTTGAACACACTGGGCTTCTTCTTTCTTTGTCTTGGGCTGGACTTGGGCCTGTATCACACTAACAGATGGTTGCGGCTTGGATGAACTTTCACAATATTTGACAGTTTCTATTTTTCCTTCCGGTTTACAAAAAGATCTCATAAATGATGTCTTCTTGCGATGCCGCTTTCGTTTCCCCAACATCCTTCGACGCTCTCAGGCTGGGTCGGTCTGCCCAGTTCATTGTAGCTCGCCCTCTCTGTTTTTGGGACTTCAGAAACATCAACAACCAAGGTGACATTCATGGGAATCACCTTCCTTTTCCTTGATGAGCAGGTATTGTACCAATAACCATTTATTTACGATCCCATTTTCCAGAACGCCTAATGAATTGAGTTAACTTTTTCTTTTGTTTACAGAATTCTGTGAATCCCAAAAATATTTGTAGGTTTGTAATATCTGTTCAAATTTTTGGTTCAAATCGGTTTTGGTAAATTCATTTATTTTCGAGATTAATTTATGCTACAACCCATTACAAACGAAACACTCATTGTTCTGCAGGTAATCGGTACCTCAACTCGACCCCTAGGTAAGAATCCAGTTTGATTATATTGATCCAGAATTAAACACTTACTAACATATATGATTTACTCTCAGCCAGTTGATGAAGCTTTCTCTTGCATCGATACCAAAGAAGAGATAAAGAAAAAGGAACATGTCTCCATATGAGAACTAAACAAATTCATTCCAACTCCGATGAGCAGGTAACGGTAATATTTATTTAGAGTTGGAGGTATTGTTTAATAAGTTGAAATGAGACTTATAAGATAGTTTGTAAATTGCTTGGTTAAGATACAAGAAGCAGAATTCATTTGCAAGGCTCGGGTTGTTGAGGTTCTCTGACAGAATGGTTGGTCTTTTGTTTCATGCACTGGCTGCAGCAGAAATCTAGACAAATCAGGCACTTCTCTATGTTGCAACCTTTGTGTTAATGCCCAACGTCACCGGTGTTATAAAGTGAGAATTTTATAAAGTTTTGTATCGGAATCATTGTTTATTGGAGACCATTTTTTCTCCATTGTTCTCGCTAATAAAAACGTTTAAACATGTTGAATTATCAGTTGATGATGGCAATGACAATGCTACTTTTGTGGTCTTCGACGGAGAGATGCCTAAACTCACTAAGAAAGATGCCGCTACTCTTACTGTCGATGAGGTTTGTTTTCAAAAACCACAAGTTTTATACGAAGCATAGAATTGTACAAATCATTGTGGAGTTACTAAATGTTTCACTCAATTCAGATAAATGGTGGTGGGGGCGAGCAGCTCCTGCAGTGTCTAGAAGAACTTGGTGGAAAAAAATTGTGTTCTAGATCCGTGTTACCCCGTTCAATTTCACCCAAAACCACCGCACATTCACTGTTTCTGGAATAAGTGACCACATCGAACCTGAGGTATTATATATATGATTCTGTTAAACGTCACGTTATATTAACACATGTTCAACCGTTATACAGACTTTCAACACCAATGAAGCTTCAATTGTTGGTGTGGAGAGTGGCCAAGCATCTGCTTCTGCCAGTACTTTTTTTGAAGTGAATGTATGATCCAAATCCAACCAGTGCTAAAGGGAAGGATGGTAGCCGCAAACCGAAGCTGTGATCAGTCAACCTAACTCTGCTCCCGTTTCATTTTTTTCATTTCCTTAAATTACTATACATCTCTCCTTTTGGACTTTCCAGTATTTTCCAGTTTCGAATTATGTTTGAAAGCCATTTTACGGCTACGCACCTCATCTGAGAAAAACACATTTTTAGTTTAAAACTACGATGGGTTGACGTTTTATTAAGTACGATTGTAAGAAAATGCAGAAAATGTTATTTTGCATACCGACCCATATGGCATTATTAACATAAGCCACCAGACAACAAAAACTTAAACGGGTACTATTTAGGAAAACTAGGTATGGGCATTCGGGGTCCCAATCGAGTTTCGGCTTTATCTGATCGGATTTCGGTTTTTCGGGTTTATCAAAATCAGCCCCATTCGGATTATTTGAAAGTTCGGTTGGGGACCGGTTCGGGTTATGTCGGGTTCGGGTCGGGGTTAGTAAATCTTCAAAGAACCGGTACAACCCAATGTACTTTCGGATTCGGGTCCCAATCGGTTCTTCAATTTTAAAATATCTGATTTGTACCTACTTTGTTACCAAAACATAAGTAAAATTGGTTTGTTTTGGTTTCAAATACCTAATTTATACTTTTTTGTAACTAAAGCATAAGTAAAATCAATTTAAAAATAAGAAAAACACATCAACCATTGATCATTCAAAAAGAAAAGAAAATATATTTATTGATAAAAAAAACAAATAAATGAAATCATAAAACGAAAACCACGACCTTATGAAATGAGAAACATTGTTTAATGAAAACAAAATCTAAATCTAAATATTTCAAAATTCAACAGCTAACTTTAACTATCAACCTTCATATAATAGAACCACCAACCTTTATGTAATAGATAAGTATTTTATATGTTCAATATATCTTAATACATTTTGAATACATATTAAGAATTGAGATCATGTTTGGTATAAAATCTTTATGGGGTTTTGAATGTTTCGGGTTCTATCGGATATCCATTTAGATTCGGGTTCGGTTCGGATAATATCCATAACCCGAAATACCAAAAACAAGATTCATTTGGTATTTATGTCGGATTCGGATTGGTTTGGATTCATTTTTATCGGATCGGATTCGGTACGGATTTTCGGGTTCGGTTTATTTGCCCAGCCCTAAGGAAAACACGAGATAAAGACATCATATAACAGTTAGGCAATTAAATTCTGACGACTTAGATCGCACAATAAAAACCCTAAAATCTATGAAGAATATCTTTGATTTGTCTGGACGCTATGCACACTCTGGCTAACGCTTATCCACAGATCGAGTATGAACAAGTTAAGTTAATAATTACAGAAAAGTCATTCGATACAGGTTATATAAGCGATTTTAAATTAAAATTATTAAAAAAGACAAACGTGTGTCTAAAGTTATTAATATCCAAGCAATCAAGACTTTTAAAAATAAACGATTCAGGTTATATAACCCATTTAAATCTATCTTATTAAAACAGGAACATTACAACTTCTTCTAGGTGGATTTTTAAAGATGGACCTCATATATTTAAATTAAATGTCTCATTCTTTATATATAATACGTACCATACTCTAACTTTGCATTGATGTATTTCCTTAAATACAGTTATTCTTTTTGTCCATATTCCATATATGATTTTTACATTTATTACATGTCGATTTAAATAAAATATATACTAAGAATACTAAAAATATTAATCGTTCTATTATTACCCTATACAATTCATTTTAAATTGATCAGTATACTTTCATTGACCATATTAATTTTATTAGTACGAATAACATTAGATAGATAAGTCATAGACACATACATAAAGATATGACTATTCTTATAACTATGTTGGGCCTAATCTACTTTCTAAAACAAATAACACATAGCTTCATATATTGTATAGAATATAGTAATATTGTATAGTATTATATTTATACAGTAATACTAAAAACAAACCAAACTGAAATATAATATATATCAAAAATTCTTTGAACCATTACATACAAAATATATTAGACCTCAGAGATCAAATTCATTTTGAAATTACGTAATAATTATTTTAAAAAATTAAATTTCGTAATGTACAAAAAAACATAAGTTTTATATAAAATTTTGTTATACAATAAAAAGACACAACTCGCGATTGCAAAATGTTATTTTTACATACGAAAGACAGTTTTGATATTGTTCTTTAAACACAAAATTGAATATACAAACTCGATACTACATAAAACTAAATAATATAGAATACATTTTAAAAATAAAACCCGTGCGGGTGTGCATATGTTTATATAATATATAAATATATTATGTTATACATATTTTCATATAAATAATATCCCAATGTAAGTTTATATGATAAATGTTGAAAATACAAACTATATAGCATTATATATTTAAAATAATATAGAAAAAATTACTTTACGTTATCATAAATTTTAAAAATCAAATTTAGAAATTAAACACATTGCTTATTTAAACACATTAGTACATATTGTTATTTATCAAAATTTTATATTAGTACACATTGCGATCATGTATAACATTTAGTAAAAACAAAGATAAAAAAAAAAAATTGACTCCCGCTTGGTCGAGCAGGTCATGATCTAGTTTTGTATTATACTAAAAACACACGGAAATTAAGTCTGGAGTTATTAATCTCCATACAATCAGTTTTTTTTTAAATTGAATTTTCATACGATTTTTATATTTGATTTTTAAGCCATAAGGAGAACAACTGTTTTTAAAAACCAATTCAGGGTTAAGTATCTCTACGGAGAACAACTGTTTTTATTAATTAATGTTAAAAAGGGGTTGCTGTTATTTAGCGCATTCAGAATCAAAATGCAACCCATTCTACTCGCGTTGCATTCGCTTCCACGGTCTTCTAAGCCATCTCTAATATATAAATTTACAAAATTACATACACTACACCACGTCAGTACAATTACTTTTCTTTTAAACCAAATTATTACTAACCATTACGTAGTTCAGAAACCAAAAACAGCCTAACAATCTTTCAAGAAGAAGGAAGACACAAGAGTTTGATAAAGCAGAGAGAGAGAGAGGATAGCAAAAACATAACAGCTCGATCAAAAACAACACACATAGTCTTCCATCCTTAAACAATACATGTAACTTTGACTTACAAAATAGCATAATACTTGCAGTTGACAATGTCCGCGTTTGCGTGGAGCTCCGACCCTAGTTTTATAGAATGGTTGAGTCAATCATCTATAAGAAAAGATTAACTGTTTTGAAGATCGTGGGGAGATCATGGTGTAGTGTTATAAATATTGAGGATTTTAATTTATATCAAACGTAAATAGAATCAGATAAAAAATGGAACTGTTTCTAATATTTGAATTTTATTTTTGGCATTTACTTTTTCTTTATTTAAATTGTTAAAGATATTCTATGTGTCAAACTTTGATAGATTAGGTGACTTGTGCTTTGATATATATAGTTGATTTCAACTAATTTTTTTTTTCAAATTAAAGATTGATGTCTATATAAATTTGGAGTATTTTTTTTTTTGACAATGGAGCATATGTATAAGAGAATATGTTAACCTAAACTTTTTTAAAAAAGAATTGAAAGATTGAGGCGAATGTTTCATTCGGTTTTGCCCAGGACTAGCTATGAGTGAATATGATTAAAGACGATGAACATTTTGTGATTATTGATTTCTGTTAAGGATTACAGCAAGCTTAACATCTTATTTATACAGAGAAGATAAACGCTAATGACTCTAACAGATGGCGTCATCAGTGAATCGATTTATCAGTTTGAGGTTGAACGCTTTTGTTGTACTCTTACACCAACATCCCCGTGTTCTAGCCGTTGTCTGAGGTGATGAAGACTATGAACAGATCTCGGGATTGACATATTTGAGGCCCACTTGTTCTTGTTTTCGCGGCCCTTTCTGCGGCCCATTTCTTCTGACGATTGATACTCTACTAACAATCTACTTTTTCTTTATTTTTACTAAGGTTAAACCTACGGGCGGATACAAAAAATATAAATAATTTAAATATATTTAAAATGTTTAATTAACTTTTATATGTTTATCACGTCAAATTTGTCTATTTATTTTGAAAATCATAAATTTAGCTAAACATAGTCTAACTAGGTGTTTTCCTGCACCATGTGCAGTAAAAAAATTTTAAAATATTTTTAATAGATAAATATAAATTATATTTATTTTTTATTAATATTATAAATTTCTTTTTTTATCAATATTTTAATATAAATTTGATATAACTGAACATTAAAATTAAGATAAAAACAATTTTGTTTATTTTGAATTATATTTAAGAATGTGCATGTATATATTTAAAATTATAATCTTAGGTAGATTTTTGTATCTATTTATTTTGATTAAGTATATTAAATAAATATGTAAAATTGCATATTGTCAAAAATTAAAACTAAACAATATTTATAAAATCTGTAGATATGTATAAGAAACTAATGATTTTACGATTTAATTTGATTTTATTATTTAATTTTATAATTTTCTAAAAATATTTATATATTTTTGAAATATTTTTAGTTTAAATGATATTTGGAAATTTGAAATGACATAATTGAATATATTTATTTTAATGATGATTTATGAGTTATTACCATATTTTTAAAAAGTCCAAAATATAAATCGATAATAAATATAATATATTAGTTATTACCATATTTTAAAAAGTTTACCAAAAATATAAATTAACCTTAAATATAATTGTCCATATCATATTTATCTATAAGACATGTCATCAATTTTAGTAGCTATGTCACAATTATTAATCTAAGAGTTTTCCTGCACCATGTGTAGTGATGAATTTTTTAAAAGTTAAATTTTATATTTTAAAATGTAATTTATCAATATTATATATTTTATTATTTTGACCAATAATTAATATAAATATCATTAATTAAGCATAAAATTAAGAGAAAATATTTTTTTTTAAATTATATTTAAGAATATATATATGTATATATATAAAGTTAAAATCTTAGATAAAAAAATTATTTATTTCATTTGGTTAAATGTATTAAATCAACTTGTACAAAATTACCAAAAAACATATAAAATTGTATGGTTATCAAAAATTAAAACTAAATAATATTTATATAATTTGCAGATACCTAAAAGAAACTAATGATATTACGATTTAATTTTTTTTTTAAAAATACAGAAATTTAGAAAATTTTAGATAACAAAACTTTTATAATTATAAAGTAAAATTATATAATATTTCGAAATTAAAAATATCATATTTGAATATATTTATTTTAGTGATAATTTATGAGTTATTACTATATTCTACAAAGTTTACCAAAAATATAAATCAATATTAGATGTAATATATGAGTTATTGCCATATTCTAAAAAGATTTCCAAAAATATATATCAGCATTAAATATAATTGTCCATGTCATATTTAACCATATGACATGTCATCAATCTTAATAGCCACGTCACATTTTTTTGTGAAAACGATTGTAGAGAAGACATGTGGCAAATCACTTCTCAAATATAGACTAGGGGATTATTTTACAAATCGTAAAATATAATTTTTAAAATATTTTTTTCTAATTTAGATTCTAACAATATAAAACTTCAATTATTTTTAGCAAAGAAACATCTAACTAATAGCTGTAGTGTTAATCTAAGTCTAATGTTAAAATTTCAAAAAAAAAAACTTCACTTTTATATACAGTCACACACAAGAAATAAAAAAGTCTTATTATAAACTAAGCTTGTCATCATCTGTCTTTGTCGTGAAAACTCATCTTCTGTAGACTCAAAAGCCCATTTTTTGCTCCAAAAACAAATCTTTTTCTCTTTACTTATGTATTTGCCTCTTGAAATTTTCCGCAAAAATTTCATTTCACACAATTAAATTTTAAATTGTGAGTTGTGTCAAAAATGGTCTCTCTAATAGATTTAGAGACTTAAGGGTAAAAAAATATTGGTCCAGAGAAGAGTAGTGAGTTGGAGAAGAGTTTCGAAGTCGCTTCAAGCGGTTTCAGCACATAGTTTGCTCTTCTCGTTCACCATTTTTCTCGCTCTCAAGTTTGATCATGTTTTTTCTCAATTATGTTGATCAGTTTCGTTCTTTATTTTTTCGTAATTTTTGCCTTGACTTCTTTTTTGTATAGCCAAAGTTAGGATAATTATCTGAATCAGTTTATGAGTTTATGTTATATTGAGTTTTGACTCAGTTTAGTTTGGGTACACAATATAAAAAATTGGATTCTTGTCTTTAGCGACTTCTAAAGTAGAAACTTTTACCATCTTTTGATTCTTTTTTTTTTGCATATTAATATTTACACATTTGTGGCTGTTTTGTACTGTGATTTTTTGTGGTAGATTTTGTTGCATGTTCCATCTATGACATTTTTTGTGGTTATCACTTTTGCTCTTTGTTAACATCATATTATTTTGTTATATTTAAAGTTCTGCTTTGAGGCAGTGGACTCCTTTTCATTTTGTTATGGCAACACCACTTCTTGTTGCTTTTGAGATCATCCTATGTGTACATCTTAAAGAGCAATATGATATACTCTTTATCTTGTAATATTAATTGCGACTGTGTTATGGTTGGTGTGTATTGTTTATGATAGATTTGGTTGTGTCCCTGACTCTTTGTGTTGCAGTTGTTTATGATAAATTTGGTTGTGTCTTCTTGTTCTTTGCGTGTGTTTATAGCTAGTGTGTTTACTTATGACAGATATGGACTTGGTTTCTTGGTTATTGTGCAATGCTACTAACCATCATTCCAAAAAGTTGTAACTCGTTATGTTTTTTTTATTATTCTTAGAGAAGAATGATTCTTACTCACTTGTGCGATGAGCTGAAAGAAGATGACTGAAAACAATCATTTACATGGTAATATTCCCATAATTTTCTCTTCCTAATCTCTCTATCTTACTGGTTTGGAAACTATATATTTTATTCAAAATGCAGTCTCTAGTCGATATTTTCTGTGCGCTTGCAAACGCTATAACCGTAAGATTAAATGATGGATAATTTATTTGTATTTTTACATTTTCATGCAGAATGTGTACTCATGCATGAAGATGAAGAAACTATGAGTGATGAAACCATATGGGAAAAATTTCATGTAAGTTGGTTCTTCACTATCTGATTGTGAACTTATTCAAGCATATTTTCCTATATAAAAAATGCTTTCCTTAATCGCTTCTCATCTCTGCATTTTGTCTTTTTCTCATCTTTTTTTCATCTCTGTGATTTTCCTCATTTCTTTTCAGATATAGGAACTTGTATAGTGAATAAACATGTATAATGTTTTGTGTATATATATTTAAAATAAATTTGCTTATGATTTGCGGACCTTACTACTGGAGAATGTTGTTGAAATTTTTTTTGTAGACAATGTTATCCACTTCAGTTGCTGAGTCTTTTTCTTCTTGTAAGATGCTGAAGTCTCTAGGTGATATTACTTTTGAGAGAGCAACGTATAGCTGACAATGACTAAAAAATGGTTTAGGCAAATATAGTATCACTGATTTCAAACCTTTTCTTTGACTTTTGTTTATGGTCATTGCATAGCATACTTTTATTGGAAATTGTCTTCTATTAAATATGAATAGATGGTTTGAGACTATTGAAAATAAAATGATTATTGGGAGTGAGACTCTTTTACCAATATGTGTACATGTGAGTATTTCACTTTCAATAGCTCGTTCTCACATATGAGTCACGATGAGTGTTGTTTCATTGCAGACACATTTATAGTGATGTGCTTGACTGCGAGATAAGCGGTCTCTTCATATAAAAAATATTTGGAAATAATGTAAAACTACATATTTCTCATATATATATGTTTAATGTGTTTTTCCATTTCTTACATTGTATATTTACTTATTATTTATTTTTCTTATATTGTATATTTATTTATTATAATTGTTTTTCTTTTATCTCAAATTATAATATTACGATAGATATTTAATGTAATATTTCTGTTTCTTATATTTACATTTACATATTATTTATTTTATTATACATTTTAGATAGATGTTTAATGTAGTTTTTTAATTTCTTATATTGTATATATTTATTATTTATTTTTTCTTAAATTGCATATTTACTTTTTTTAATATTATGATAGATATTTAATATAACGTTTCTAATTCTTATATTTTATATTTACTTATTATTTATTTTACTATAAAATATTTAAATAGATGTTTAATTTATTTTTTCTATTTTTCTATTATATATTTACTTATTGTTTCTTCTTTTGTATATTTACTTATTCTAAATTTTTTACTTTTATATCAAATGATAATATTACGATTATGTTTAAGGTAATATTTTTTTCTTAAGGTAATATTTTTTTCTTATATAGTGTAACTATTTATTATTTATTTGTTCTTATATTGTATATTTATTTATTCTAGTCATGATATATGTTTAATGTAATATTTTTATTTCTTATATTGCATATTTACTTATTAGTTAGTTTTCCTTATAACGTATATTTACTTATTTTTTATTTTCTATTTTTCTAATAATAATGCCACGGAGAAGTTTGTTTCCAGAATCAAATGAGCCTTGTTACAACACTCTCCCGAGCGACCTAAGAGTGAGAAGTTATACATTTATCTTATTAAAACAGAAACATTATGTTGGACTTAACATTTATTTTGTAAGTTTTTAAATTAAATACACATTTATACTTTATAGTTAAACATACATTGAATCACTAATGTTCATTTCTTTATACTACTAACCATGTTTCCAAACAATATACTTATTTCTTTATACTACTATCAATATTTCCAAACAATATACTTATTTCTTTGTACTACTATCAATGTTTCCAAACAATATATTTTTTATACTACTATCAATGTTTCCAAATAATACAATAATTAATCTTAGTTATTTTATTATCTATCATTTTCTCTTTAAAATTTTGTAGAAACGTCATAATTTCATAAATTTCAAAATAGTGAACTTTAAAATTTCGATTATAAGATTACAAATTATGAAACTATTACAATTTAAATCCAATTAGATTACATATCGTTCATCCATAAGTTCAATCGGTTAGTCTCCGATTTTAGTGATTTTTTAATATGAATATTTTAAAAACATAAATTGAATTGTAGATCTCCGGATTAACCGGTATAATCACAATCGGGATGAATTTAAAAATACTGATTTAAATGCAAAAATATTTTAAATACACACTCTTTAAAAATTATCAAAATATTTGTTAAATTATTCGTGAAATTTTTCATCGTAAAATATTCCGCGCTTCAAAAGCGCGGGTCAAAATCTAGTTGAAGGTTAAACCTAAATGCTTCCAGCGCTGAAATAATATGAGCCGGCGTAGTCTTAAATTTTATCAGTACAAAGAAGCATTCATTAAATAAAAATTAACAAAAATTTGGAGTTTAGTACTCACATAGGAGGAAGCGGTGGTTATGGATTTTGTTAAGTTTTTGATTATAGGAGGGTTTGGGAATTTGCTAATCACATATATAGTCGTTGAATTGGTAGAGTATTGAATGAATAATATTGCATATAGATGCTAATGTAATATTTCTATTTTATAAATTGTATATATTTTTCTATAATAATAATCTTTAAATTGGTAGAGTATTCAATGAATAATATTGCATATAGATGTTAATGTAATATTTCTACTTTATTTTACTTTTAATTTTAAATGGTAACTAGATTTTGACCCGCCCTTAAAAAGGGCGGGTATATTTTTTGTTGGAAAATTATTTTACGTAATAAAAATTATGATTTTTGATAAATTATGTATTTTAACTTTTTTATGAAATTTATCTTAAATTTACTTATATGACTTATTTTTGTTATTTTCAATATGACTAAAATTTAGAAGAATCTAAATAATTCTAACCCATAATATGATTTTATTTATTTAAACCGAAGTTAAACTTATTTTACACTGATTTTTTTAATTTAAATAAAATATTTTATATCTTCGACACTCTTGTATTGAAAATTTCATTTGTGCGTTTCAAAACATTTTCTATAATTTTATTAAATTTAGTTTATGTGATTTAGTTTTTATTTTAAATGAAACTATTTTTAAGGAGTTGAGATAATACAGAGCCGTATTATAATTTTGGTGATTTAATCATTTGTTATTTCAACATGATTTTATTTTGAGGTTTCATTTAATAAAAGTTTTCAAATAATTAATAATGTGAAATATTTTTTGGAAAGATATGGTACAAACATTTAGGAAACAAAATTTTCAAAAAGGCTAAGAACTGAATTATATTAAATAATCTTTAATGTAATTGCAAAATAATGACTTTAGATTGGTTGCAAAAAATGCTGGAAAAAGGTCCATGTAATTTTTGTAATTACTTTGACTTTAGATTGGTTGCAAAAAATGCTGGAAAAAGGTCCATGTAATTTTTGTAATTACTTAGAAATTTTAAGGGCAGATTCATAAACAGTTATCTGTTTTAATAGCATAGATGCATTTCAACCGGTATAAAACAACAAACTACAAACTTGGAAGCAAATGCATGATATAGAAAGTGAAGTGATATACTCTGACCCTACAAACCACGGGAACAGAACACCACTCCATTATTTCCCGAAAATACATAATTATAAAAGAAGAAACTGAAAGTTTGACATGGATTTCGACTTAATCTTATTAGGCTTGCCGGCTTTTTTTTTCTTTTTTTTTTGCTTAAATTGCCGACTTGTACCACCACTTCTTCATAAGTCACTTTTTCTTTTCTTGATCCATCTTGTTTTTTCATGGAAGCTTGATTGATTCGATAGTTTTGCTACCCGTATGCGGTCTTGCAAAGTAATATTTCATGTAATCCGAATACATCGTGGCCTTGTACAATGGTTTCTCACCTTTCTCTAGCACCTCACGTAGCGGTTCGATAACGGAATCATAACTCGGTCCGCAATAATACGCAAAAGAAATTCGGCTAAGGAACCGACTAGCCATCACAAGATGTTCCACGCTCTTGTACCTATCATTGCTCAAGATCTGTAGCATGTCTCCAATGTTAACCACGATGGCTCCCATAACCGGAGGGATATGGAGCCACTTGTCACCGTATCGAGCATAAAGGCTGCCTAATATGTCGTCCTGGAGAAGAAGCGTGAGGGTGTTGATGTCGCAGTGGTAACCGGTTCCTACTGTAAGTTTCGGGTCGGGACACTCGGGATAGTAGTTGACGTTCATCCTCAAAGTTCCCATTAGGGTTTGTTCTTCCACTCTTGCGTTCAGATTGTTCATTAGTATTTCAAGAATCTTCCTACCTATTGGCTTCATTCTATTAGAATGATTTACAACCTCGTTCCTGCCACAATCCTCGTCAAAACCTTTTATTATTATTATACAAACTAATTTTCTTTTTCAAGAAACAACGGTACTTCAGCTTTATAGAAGTAACTACTTTCCTTTATTTCTTTGTAATGGCCTTCTAGTGTACACCTGAAACGTTTAATTCTTTCTTCTTGTGCTACTAGTAATTTTGTAGAGGAATTAATATATATGTATACTAGAGTAGGCCCGCCCTACGGGATGTAAATTTAAAAATTATTTAAATTGTTAAAGCAAATATATAATATATAAAATTTTAAATATACTTATTAGTTAAATTTTGTACATGTATTTTTCTATTTGAAGACAAAATAAACAATTTGTTCTTGAAAATTAGTTATGTTTTTTTATTGGAGTGGCATTACATCATTTCTTTTAATTTTTTGGAGTTTCTTTTTTGGTTTAAAATTTTCTGGAGTTGAATGAATTTAAAAAAACTCGTAAGGAAACAAACAAACTTTTAATTTTAGATTAAGTTAATATATATGAGAAAAAATTATTATTAGTAAGGTTAGTTATTAGTGATGTTAACCGAAAACAATGATATCAAAGTATAGCTCAAGGGTTAGTAGTTACGCGCGGGATTTCATTTTCCGATTTTGATATTTTAATATATATTTTTAAATATATGGCTTGGTAACTGAATGTCATAAGATAGAAGAGAGAGAGAAGAGAGAGAAGAGAGAAAGAAGTGGTGGCTCCGACGTCCGGTGGCGCGTACGCGCGCGTGCCGGCGTCGGTGGCCCTTTATAGTCGTGTTTAGTCCTGTAGTTTTGCCGCGGCTTTAGATCTACCGTCTCCCAACCGATATACTGGCAATTCTGGGTTAGGGTTTTGCGCTAGGAAGGGCTCGGTTCGCGGGGTTTCTTGCTCGGTCGCATCTCTGCTTCCTCTGGTTTCGTGGTGAGGGTGAGCGGTGGTAAATCGAAGAGGTTGTCGGCTTGGAGTCCAGTTTTTTTTCCGAGGAGTAGAGGCTTTCTAAGCTCTACGACCGTCGGCCCTTGTTTCCGGGAAACGTTGGCTCCGTCAGCACCGTCATCGCCGGCTCCGGTTTCCGAGAGGTGGTAGATCCGTTATTACTGCTCTCTTCGGCTCGGTTTTATTTTTAGTTTCTCTTAGGTTTTCTTTCTTTCTCTATGGGTTTGTGCTTCTCTGCCTCTCCGTCTTTTGATTCTTCTCCTGTTACGGCCGTGAATGCCGGTGGTGATAGATCGATTGTAGACGGTTTTATTCAGATATCCTCATAGATGGTGGTTGGTGTGGTTGGTGTGGTGAATCTGTCGGCTTGGGATCCGGATGAGATTGATCGATGCTCTCCGGTAGAGGATCTTCCAAGCGACGAAGGTGGCGCCGGTTTCGAGCTTAGGTTGGTGCGGCGGCGTGTGTGCCAGAGAGCCGCGAAGATTAGGGTTTCACACTCTTGGGTTGGGAGATGGACTTTGGGCCCGAATTGTAATTTTTTCTTGTTTGGTTTGGCCCAGTAGAGTCTGGGCTTTGATGTAATTCGGATGGGCTTGTTCCTTTTTTATAATATTATCCAGATGGAAAAAAAAAAAAACGGAATGTCATAAGAGATGGGTTGTACAATTTTTTGCTATTGTTGTATATTCTAAACTATAATTTAGATAATTCGGTTAATTTATTATTATATATATTTTTTCTTTTTTTTCCGCGAGGGATATCGTTTTTGGTATGTGATATTTTGACTTCATTCAAATAATACGTCTGAAATGTGACGCGATTATATCGTTAATACGTTTATATTATTAGATTTGAAACAGTGGGTAGTGTTTTGTTCTGTGGTATCAGCTTGTTTGATTAATTCAGAATCTATTGTTGTTTCATGTATTTAGTATAGGAAAACATTTGGTTTAAGTGTAAAGATTGTTTTCGAATGGAATAGTGTACAGCAAAATTTATATTATTCCTATGATACATGTTTTTAGTTTATTTTCACATAAGATCAAAAAAAAATTCATTAAAGAGGTAAATATACATTTATATCTTTTAGACTAATTCATCTAGATTTAGGGTAACTAAACGATGGATTTTATGGTGAGATTTGACTTTATAAAATTAAAAAATTGAAAACTAAATTTAAAAAATAGTTTTAAAAAGTATCTTCGAATTCTAAAAATATATTTCTAAAAATATAATTTTGGAATAAGAACTATAAAATTTTGAATTTGGAAAACATATCATAAAATTATTTTATTTTCAATATTTTTTTATATATCTGTAAAGCAAGAGGTATAAAGATCTTTTACCTTTTTAATGAAACTTATTTTTTCATTTTATTCTTTATAGATTTTTTGTGATAAAAACCTAAAAATGATTTCTTGAAAAAATTTTCCCGGAAATAAAATATGTAAGTGGGAGAAATATTGTCAAAATTGGGGATAAATTGGTAAAAGGATTTTGTATGCTATCCCTAGTATTAAATCTTTCGTCCAACTTTTATATAGTGGAAACCTAATAGTTTTTTAAACCAAATTTGTATCTTATAAAATTTTTGATTACATATTGGATCTATTTAAATATGTTCTCTTGGCCCAAGTTACCTGAAGTCCATCTAAAATTAATAAACCCAATACATAATTAAGCTAATCCACCAAACATATATTGTACTAAATAGAAGAAAAAAAAACCCTAAAGTGGACATTATTTTTGCTGTTGGAAATTTTTTTCTTTCTCAGCCGCACAAAGCTACGGCATCAGTTTCTATATGCTAGCCGTCATACATCTCATAAAATCTCATCACCGTTATGAGAAGAACAAAACTTAGATGATGTTTGACCTTTTTTTCTTGCCATTATCTATAATCTCAAAAGTTTGCTAAAGTCTTGTCTGTCTTCCTTCAATTGTAACTTCTTTTTTCACCTCCGTTTTCCTTCAAAACCCATTAAACTTCATCCCAGCCATCTCGTCCTCTTGGCTTCCTTCGCCGTGATATGCTCCTCACCCACTGACTACCCACCGTGGTGGAAGAATGACGATATGCTGGTTGAGGAAGTGCCGAGGCAGCCATTATTCTGAGAGTAAAATTTCTGATCTGGATAATAGTTACTGTGAGGATGATGCTAAAGAGATGAATCTTCACCTTTTTATAGGTGAGAATGGCCGCTTGGATGAATGATAAGAATCAGTTAATGCAAGTATCTTACAAAGGAGTAAAAGAGAAGATAACACGCGAAGCCCATCTATAAAAGAGAAGATAACACGCGAAGCCCACTAACGAACGAAATAAATGAAACGGTGCGCTTCATGTAACTGGACAGGTGTCGCGATGTCAGAGCTCGAATTTCTTAGGTGTCATCCTAGGTGTCAGCATGTGAGATACATCTCTCTTTTATAGATATAGATATATAGTAATTTTACTTTAATCATAGTTACACATTATTTTATATCTCTATAATATTATTTGAGAAGTCAGTTTCATATGTGTCGCGCTTAAGTTAACTCTCACGATAGTTGATTACGTTGATACCCTTAATGAATTAAAAAATTTACATTAAATACTATTATTGAAATTTTATTTTAGTTTCCTTTAAATTTTTCCAAATAACATATATAATAAAAAGGAAAAATTTATAAAGTTTAAAAACAAATTTAAAAACGAAAATATATGTTTATATAATATGATTTTATTAAAAAGGAAATTTAACAAAATAGAAATATTCAATTTAAAACTATTTTAAATAACATAAAATATACTTTTGAAGTAATAAAATATTTCTTTATATCTATATTTCTTAGATGAAAATATATATTTGTATATGATTTTATTTCGTAATCTGTAAAATATAAACTTATATAATATGATTTCTAAAATACAATCACAAAAATTAAACTGTTTATTTTAAAGAGATATCAAAAATAAAGTAAAATTAACTTTTGATCAAATAATTAAAATATTTTAAATTAATATAACACTATACAATTTAATAAGGTAGATATATTATATATTATCATTATTAAAAAAATTAATATTGAATTTTATGTTTTATGTTTGTCAAAGTTAATATAACCATAATCAAAATACCAAAACAAATCTGAATTCTCATTTTTAGGATTATTTAAAATAAATTTCAGTTTACCATTTATTAAATATAAGACATATAATTATTTAGAATTTATAAATATTTTAATTATTGTAAGTATTGATATGTGTTCATGAGCTTCCAAAAATGTATTAGTTACTTATGTAAGTAACTTCCTATTGATTATTGTTTTACTTTCTAATATTTTATTTTAAAAATCAATGTATAATTTAATTTTTGTAATTTGGAATCAAATATTTTAGTTTATTTTTAATTCATTCTAAGCACAATATATCTTAAGTTATACATAATCTTCCTCAAACATATTTACATATCTAAGATAACAACCAACATAAATGCAAATAAGAATTTAATTATAATTTTCATATATTTAAAATAAAAATATTTGTTGAATTTAGAGAAATCGATACAATCTAATATACCCAAATTATAATTTATTTAAATCATATGTCTGATTAAAGTAATATAATATTATTATTATAAATTATGCATACAATTATAAATTAATTCAAAATTAAAATTAAATAACAATCAACTATTGTAACATATTTAATTTATAAATATTTGTATCCGTGCATGAGCACGGAAAAATCACCTAGTTATAAACATATACAGAAAGACTTTTTTTGAAACTTTGATATATAAACATATACAGAAAGACTTTTGTTGTTTGAAACTTTGATAAATAAACATATACAGAAAGACTTTACACGTAGAATTGTTTTGACTGACTATTAGCACACGCTCAACATAAGTTCATTGTGATGTTACGGTTTTATGAAGAAAAAAAGTAGTATATAAATGTCTCTCATGAAAACTTTCTATCTAACGTTTGGGAGTTGCCTTCAATCAAGAAAAATATTTGGGTTCACCCCTAGAGTGAACCTTTAGGTTCACCCAACCAATAGAATTTTGTTATTTCATATTCAGTATCTTTTAAAAAGGAAACAATATATTGTCAAGTTTTATTATGTTTTTAAAATAAAAAATAAATAGAAAATAATAGTAGTCACAAAAAAAGATTTTATATTTAAAATACCGTCAGCAAAACACTAAACCCTAAATCATAAACCTTAAATCCATGGTAAACCTTTGGATAAATCTTAAATCTTTGGATTTTTTTTAATATTTTTAACAAAATCAGCAAAACACTAAACCCTAAACCCTAAATACTAAACCCTAAACCCTTGGGTAAATCATAAACCCTTGGATAAATCATAAGTATTAAATCCTAAACTTTTGGGTAAACCCTAAACCCTAAATCTTAAACCCTAAACCCCTGGGTAAACCCTAAACCCTTGGGTAAATCATAAATACTAAACCCAAGGGTTTATGATTTACCCAAGGATTTAGGGTTTACCCAGAGATTTAAGGTTTAAGATTCAGGGTTTAGGGTTTAGTGTTTGGCTGATGGTATTAAAAATATATTTTTCTAAAACGTATTTTTGTTTGCAATTAATATTAATTTTATTAGTTTTATTTTTTAGTTTAAAAATATTAAGGTTTATGATTTAGGGTTAAGTGTTTTGCTGACGGTATTTTAAATATAAAATCTTTTTTTTGCGACTACTATTATTTTCTATTTATTTTTATTTTAAAAACATAATAAAACTTGACAATATTTTGTTTCCTTTTTAAAAAGATACTGAATATGAAATAACGAAATCCTATTGGTTGGGTGAACCTAAAGGTTCACTCTAGGGGTGAACCCAAGAATTTCTCATCAATCAATTATGTTCCTTTATATATATACAATATATGTTCTTTTTTTATCTTTGTGATATAAATCGAAAATCAATTATTTTGGTGACAATCTCAAGTTTCCTTCTCTTTACTTTCTTTGCTATATGAATAAAGCTAGATATGAGTGAGCTATTTTAATTTCTATGTTCTGTTTTAGATATAAGGTATTTAGTAATTTGGACATAGACCCAAGGGATACCCTTAAACTGGCTATGACCGAATCTTTACTCTGGTCAGATGCACAACAAGTTATAATAGAGAAGAATCAGGTTTTAGAGGCATCTGAGTCTGTTTTACCGCTTAGACCGGGACGATGGTGTTTTACGGATGGATCTTGGAAATCAGAAGATACCTTTTCCGGTCAGGGATGGTATAGCACTTTAGAAGGATTTGAAGGTTTATTGAGAGCTAGAAATACAAGGGCAAGTCAATCACCCTTACATACGGAGGTGGAGGCTCTCATATGGGCAATGAAATGTATGAGGTACTTAAGACAGTATAATGTTACTTTTGCAACGGATTGTTCTCAATTGGTGAAGATGGTTTCGGAACTAGAAGAATGGCTGGCTTTTGCAAGCTACTTAGAGGACATCAGAAGTCTCAAGAGAAGTTTTCACAGCTCAGAGATTATTCATATATCAAGGACGCAAAACAAAAAGGCGGATAGCTTAGCACGTGGTGTGAGGCAACAGACGTCATTTACTGTCCATATGGATATAGAGCAACCAGTTTGGTTTACAGAGTCCACATGAGTCTGTAATCTTGTCGACAAAAAAAAAAAAAAAAAAAAGCTCAATTGCGCACAAATAACTTTGTTTTGCATATGTTTAACGAATATTTCTCCTTTGAATTGAATAGAAATTCGTAAATAATTTTCTGTTGATTATATAATGATTAGAGTTTCAAGACTAGATTTGTAATTTCAATTAGAATACAGAAAAAAAAATGCACTCAAGAGTAATACCTGCACACAGTAGGCCACGTGGCAGCGAAGTCCACTTGATCGGAAAGATACTCAAACTTGAGATAGTCCCTCCACTCCAACTTAGCCTCCTTGCTAGGATTGAAACTTGTCATGTACCAAGCGGTGTCCGATACTGAACTTCCCTCCCAATACCGTTTCTTCTCCTCCGTCGGCAAATCGAAAAATCCACGACCAGCAGCTCTCAGTTCGTTCTGCTCATCCACCGAGACTCCATGGTTCACTATCTGGAAAAACCCTAATGTCGCAGCGGCCTCGCAGATCTCCTCCGCAACACTAGGGTCTTTCCAGTCAGAAACGTCGATGACCGGAATCACCGGTGTAGACAACGAACCTCTGCCGGTTGTTGCGGCTTCCATAATGAGTTTTTCAGTGGTGACTCGTTTCTCTGGGAGTTGGATGTAACATGAAGGCAATGTTTTTGGAGATATAACGTCGACGAGACCTTTTACTCCGTGACGTTGGTTTACTACGAAATCTGTAATAGCCACATCAGTCAGCCCGATCGGAGCCATTTTTTCTGTTCTACTATATTCTTATATGAAAGACAGTAAGAGAATGGAATGCAGAGGTGATATGCATTTATCATTGTTGGGTAGGTATATATATCAATACAAGATAGGATCTTCTCCGTTGCGACATGATATAGATCAATACTTTTACAAAACTCTTATTAGTATTTTAATATGATCTAGTTATATATTTAAAATCTAGCTAAAAAAATATATATTGATAAAATAAATAGCTAAAACAACTATTTTAATAATTACTATTTTCCCGATGGTCAAACTAATCTCCACGCTGTGATGTAAAACATATACTCATAGTGATACGGGGTTGGTGAAGGTGGATAGTTTAGGAAACACGTTAAACAAGTACCTGTCCCGCCACTTCAATCGTCTGAACGTATTAACTAAAATAATTGAAACATAACCAAGTGGTCGTAACTTATTGGCAATCTCTTGCGGTTTTGTGTGTATTCACATCATTTTTTTATTCGACTTTTTCTGGAGACTAAATTATCATGATGGTCAATTTGGATTTTGGTTTGGTCCAAATGGTTTATATGTTGGACCGGAACAAATAGTCGGTTCACACCATGGCTTTTGTGGGAAGATATCATAAATTAGGTAATGTGGTATATTTTTGAAATATTCCATTTTGTAATACTAAATGCGTTTTTTTTGGAATCGACCGATAGAATTTATCCAAAATTAATAATAATAACTGAAACAACATTATACTAATTATCTTTTTGTCGACTACCTATTTCTCTAAATCAGGTTTTGGTTAAACGAGACAATCCTCCAAAAAGTATTTTCCTCTTTTTGTGTTTAATCTATATAAAAAAATATCTTTTCATCTTTGTTTTGTTAATGAGTTGGTTCGCCATTTCTGTTCATAGAGATATGCATCAGGCTGGCGTTTTCAAACTCTTCATGTAGTTTATGGAGCACATCAATCTCCAATGTGAATTCTGGTTAGTCCATCGGGTTCGCATACATGTCTATTAGATCTGAGTAGTTTGTTTCGAATCAGATCGAGGTTATTCTCATGTATCTCAATGAACTGCTTAAAGTAAGCTTTCTATCTCAGAATATAAGGCTGAGAAACTTATGTCTGTAGTCTGAAATTTTTTAATACCATTTGATCCTTAAAACTCTCACTACAAGAAAATATGACAACGACTACAGAATTGATAGTAAATTGGTCGTTAATGGTGATTTACGACCAAGTTACGACCAATTGCAATTGGTCGTTAATTACTGGTCGTAATCACCAATTGGTCGTACATTGGTCATAAATGTACGACTAAAAAAACTGGTCGTAAATGAGTCGTAAATGTACGACTCGGTTGATTGGTCGTAAAGCAATCGTACATTTACGACTACCCATATTGGTCGTAAAACAGATGTAAACTATTGATCGTAAATGAGTCGAAAATGGTAGTCGTATATTAGATGTAAATGAGTCATACATTTACGACTAAAGTACATCGACGGTGATATAAATTGGTCGTAATTTAACGACTACCTTGCATCTCGAATAGATGTACCTTAGTCGTTATTTTAAGATCAATTTACAATGCCCAATATTAATTACGAAATTCTTTAAATAAAATAAAAATATTAAATAATTAAAATTCATAAAATTAAAAAAAAAATACGAATTTGATAAATTCCACAAAACATAATATATAACATTCATAAAATTAAAATATTCCAAATACAAAATAATTAAAACCGAAAAAACTAAACATTAAGGTTTATATCATCAAAGAGATCAGCAGTCCTCTCATGCACTTCCCGTTCCAAATTTGCCTGCTTTTCCGGAGTAGGGTCGGGACCGGTAAAGCTCGAACGCATGCTCTGCCATGCTGACGCAACCGACGGGTCGACGTGTGGGGTTGAACCTAACAGCATATCGAAGATGTTTGCCATAACCTTAAATTTGTCGTTGTGGTCGGCTATGGTCGGTTCGCAGTTTCCAAGTCCCTCTGGAACGAGGAATCTGCTTCCCGTCTAGCAGCGTGTTCAACTCTCGTCCTCGGAACATCGTTCACACTCCCGATTCCTGGTATACGTCCCCTTTTCTTCGGAGCGACCTTCAATTTATAAATAGATATTAATTAGTACATATGTAAAAAATATGTAAACATAAATTAAAAATATCGAATATCGAATATTTTACCTGCTCAAAAATTTTGTCTTGTTCGATGGGAGAAAGCTCGACCGGTGCACCATCCGGATTTTCTTGCGTCAGCTGAGTCTGGACCTCTTGAATCCGAGCATCTACATCGTTGCAGAGCTGCTCTGCTCGAGGATGAGAGAAAGTTCCATCGGCATGCTGGTGGGTCAACTTGTAAAGTCGGGCTAGAGTCGGTGGTCCTCCTTCTGCGGCAGCCTATATTAAAAAAATGAATTAAACTAGCATCTAATAAATACTTAATTAACATATATGTCATAAAAAATAAGAAAAATAAAAAACTTACAATTTCCAGGGCCCTTTGGGCGTGTGGAATCTGTCCGGAAGTATGAGGTATTGGCAGATTACCCTCAGCATCTCGGGTCATCCGGGCCGCAGAGCAAGTGAGAGACCTTTGGACTGACTCAGGCAAATTCCAATAAGCCTTCAAGTTAGTCCAAACGTCCTCGCTGAGGTAGTTTTGTTTGGAGTCATCCCCGTAATGAGTCCACTTTTCCTTCCAGTCGCCAACAATGTTCTTGAGGCGAGCCTCCGCCTTTTTGTAGAACTCTGCCTTGACCGTCTCATTGATCCCAAGAGGCCAATTCCATTTTTGCTACAAAAAATCATGAAAATATATTAATTAACCAAATTATTGTTATTTAAATCTAAAATAAAAATAATTAAATTTAAAACTAACCGCGAAGACCTTGAACCAAGTAATGCGAACATGGTCCGGTGTAAGAGTCCAGTTCGGATGCGCGTGCCGGAAGTTTGCTCTGATGAGATTCCCAACGCTCTTTTCCACCTTATTGGTCGCTCTAAACCTACAAAATTTGAAATAATATATATAATTAATTGTTATATATAAATTTAAAATTTTATTTAATTAATTTAAAATTAATTACCAAGTCGTGCCGGGTCGTAGATCTGGATCGAGGATTGATAAACCTTCTCGTCCCGGCATCTGGAGAATGTCTTCCACGGAATATCTTGCATATGGTGCATTCGGTGGCACCAACAAATCTGGATGAAGACCGGGAGCTATAGGAACCTGCTCTGGAATCTGGTATGCACCAGCCTGTGGGGCTGGGTGTGGAGCAGGCTGTGAAGCAGGCTGTGGAGGCTGCTGCTGAGACTGTTGTGGAGGCTGCTGCGGCTGCTGATCCTGAGACTACTGCTGCGGCTGCTGATCACGCTCAGGCTCCTCATACGGAAAGTACGAGGCATCATACTGCGGATAGTATGGACGTACGACTGCAGCAGGATCGTAAGCCTGCGGACGCACATAAGGCACGCTGGGAGTTTGGCTCTCGGGGATAATGTCTGAAGAGCGGGAGGTAGAAGCTGATGGATCTGACGTCTGACCGAGAAAAGTAGTCCCGTATGAGGTCCCTCCGCCACGGTTTTTAAGTCTCTTTCTACCGCCAGCCATAACAATATCGTCAATCTGAAAAAAAAAATAGATGGTTATAAACAATTCAAATAATTAATTAAAAATAATCTAAAACAAATAATCTAATTTCATCATAAACTAATTACATCCTAAACTAATTCCAAACCTAAACTAATTCCAAACCTAATCTAATCACCTAACTAACCACCTAGAACTAAAAGAAAAAATTACCTAGAGAGAGAAGTCGATTGGCTGTAAGGGAGAGGGAAGTGAGATGTGAGTGTGCAACCAAATGGCGAGGCGATGGGTATATATAGGATTTTAGCGCTGGTCGTAAATTGGTCGTACATGTATGACCAAATAGAGACGAATGGTCGTACAGTGGTCGTACATGTACGACCCGTTTACGACTAAACAAAGTTTGGTCGTAAAGTGGTTGTTAATTTATGACCAATGAGAGACTGGTGGTTGTAAAGTGGTTGTTAATTTACGACCAATGAGGGACTAAACCCTTTACGACTATTTAGTGACTAACATGACAATACGAAAAAATTGAAGAGGTTTATCAAAATTTGATAGACCTCTTCAAACATCTTTTATCTATTATATTTTAAATTTTAATAAAAGAAAAGAGAAGAAAGATACAGAACCACAAGTGGAAATAGAAAAGACGAAATTAAAAACGAATTATGTTTCCACTTATGATTCTAGATCTTCCATCTCTTTCTTTTTTTTTATTTAAGATTTCTATTTTTTTGTGATTTGAGAAGATAACTAGTGGGTATATATAGGAAATTTTGAAAAAAATTACAACCAATGAGAGACCACTACAGAGAATTAGTCAATAATTAACAACCAATTTACGACCAATAGTTGCATTAGTCGTAAATTAGTCATTAATTAACAACCAGTTTACGACTAACGCAACTATTGGTCATAAATTGGTTGTAGTTTGATGACTAATTTACGACCAAAATAGCATATCCTAAACTTGAAACCCCAAACCCCAAACCCCAAACCTCATATCCCAAATTTCATCTATAATTAAGCAAACATTATGAGAAGTTATATATTATTGAGTACTGATGAACGACCGCATTTACAAGAAGATGCCGTGAATGAAGTAGAAGTACCCGAACAAGCAGAATATGTTATCTTACTTATGTGAATCTGAAGAAAATGATGTTTCTGATGACGAGTGATCATGTTTCATTTTGTTCGAACATTTGTGTTTTACTATAATGATATTTGGGATATGAGGTTTGGGGTTTGTGGTTTGGGGTTTCGAATTTAGGGTATAATGTAATATTGGTCGTAAAGTGGTTGTGAATAAACAACCAATATACGACCAATTGCATCATTGGTCGTAAAGTAGTCTTTAATAAATGACGACTTTACGACCAATGATGCCAGTGGTCGTAAATTAGTTGTTTATTCACCACCACTTTACGACCAATTTTGCATTATACCTTAAACTCAAAACCCCAAACCCCAAACCCCAAACCCCAAACCTCATATCCCAAATATCATAAGTTTTATACACTTTCATAACTAAAATACAATGTTTTATTTTTGAAACAAAATTTATTCTATAATTGAGAAAATATCATAAGTTTTATATATTATTTTGAAATGCAATACCAAAAGTTTAATTATAGTAAAACACAAATGTTCGAACATGATGAAACATGATCACTCGTCATCAGAAACATCATCTACTTCATCATTTTCTTCAAATTCATCTTCGTTGGCTTCGTCCATTGTATCTTCTGGAAGTTCCTCATATCCCGATTATGCGGATCAATGAGTAAGATAACATCTTCCGCTTGTTCGGGTACTTCTACTTCATTCATGGCATCTTCTTGTAAAGGCGGTTGTTCATCAGTACTCAATACTCGGCCCTGAGGTGTAACTTTCATAGTGGCTAACCAATATATTCCAGATTGTCTGGTCCTCGGGAATGGAACAAAACAAACTTGGTCTGCTTGAGAAGCCAATATGTAAGGTTCAAATTTGTTGTACTTCCGTGTAGCATTTACATCAACAACACCAAACTTGCTATACCGAACACCTCTGTTGACTGTGGGGTCAAACCAGTCACATTTGAAAAGAACGCATTTAAGCTTTATCACGCCGGGAAACTCCACTTCGATGATCTCTTGTATGATTCCATAGAAATCTGTTTCACCTTTTACACAAACTCCATAATTCATTGTTGCTCGCCGACTTCCATATTCATAAGTGTGAAAAGTGTATCCTCGTGTGAAATACATTGGTGCTGTGGTGACCTTACCGACCGGACCTTGTATCAATTCGTGAAACCACTGAGGATAAAATTGATCATCATACTGAACCTGGAACATTAACATATATACAACTTCACTGAATATATATATATACATATAAATATATATATATATATATATATATATAACTTTGTTAATTATATATAGTGTGATATGTATACCTACGTTTTTAACCATTTCACAAAGTGTTGGTCTTTCCTTTTGTTGAGATCATTGTTTGATACTCCTGGTATAGCCTCTTCGACTTGGGCAACAAAATTGCTATTTTAAAACAAAATGATCATTAAAGTGTATATATGTATGATAAAATTTAGAAGCAAAATAATTTTAATTACCTTTCAAATAACTCAATCTCCTCGCAATTAAGGAGTATATATGGGCACTATGAGCGTCTTCTGAACTCGACCACCAAACTTCTTTCAGTTTTCCACCTAGCCGTCCAATCTGACAGAAAATATCTGGAACATCTTCACCAAAATATGTCGGTATAACACCACCATCATCATATCTCTCGTAGTCCTTTTCTGTGTCCGGACTTGTGACCCAAAGTAGTAGGACGTAAAGTGAGATATTTCCTCATTCAAACTCCCAGCAACTATTGAACCTTCCACCTTTGCCAGATTTTTTGCTTTCCCTTTCAAATATTTCATAGCTCGCTCGTAAGGATACATCCATCCATTATGAACATATCCACGAAGTAGTGCCTCATACGGAAGATGGATAACCAGATGTTCCATGACGTCAAAAAAGGACGGAGGAAAATTTTTCTCCAAATTGCACATCAAGATCCGGATATTCTCATCAAGTTGTCTGATGACGTCTACAGTTAAGGTGCGTGCACTGAGATCTCTGAAAAAAGCTCCGATGCCTACAAATAATTTACAATTATAAGTTTTTTTCCAAAAAGAAGAACTAATAACTTTAATAATTTGTTACCTGCAAGTGCTTCGTGAACATTTTTTGGAAGCAACTCCGCAAATGCAAATGGTAGAAGTCGTTGCATAAAAACATGACAGTCATGACTCTTCATCCTTGAAAACTTCTGTCCCTGATGATCAACACATCTTGATAGATTTGAAACATATCCATCAGAAAACTTCACATCTGATGACACCCACTTGAACAACGCTGCTTTTGCTTCTGCTGACAATCTGAAAATGAGAACTGGAATTCTCCCATCGTTTCTAATATGCAGCTCAATCCGAGAACATAATGCAGGCAAATCCAACCTTGAGTTCTTGTTATCTTTTGTCTTGCTGGGGACATTCAACAATGTATTGATGATGTTTTCAAAGAAATTCTTCTCTATATGCATCACGTCAAGATTGTGGCGCAGAAGTAGATCTTTCCAATATGGAAGTTTCCAAAATATACTCTTCTTGTGCCAATTATGCTGAGTCCCGTAACCATCAGGCATATTTGCAGGAGTATGCCAATTACCGCCTTTGATGACTGTGCTGCATCCACCATAGTAATCAATATCCTTCTCGATTTTCTCTCCAGATAAATATGGTGGAGCGGTGTCCCGTACAACCCTTTTTGACCGAAACAATTTCTTGTTCCTTCGGTATGGATGGTTAATGGGAAGAAATCTTCGATGGCAATCAAACCAAGACATCTTCCTACCATTCTTCAACTGATATGCGTCTGTGCTTCCCATACAATATGGACAAGATAGTCTTCCATGCGTCGTCCAACCCGACAACATCCCATATGCAGGAAAGTCACTAATAGTCCACAATAGAATTGCTCGCATTGTAAAGTTTGTTTTCGTCGAACAATCATATGTTTGCACGCCTGTTGACCACAATTCCTTCAATTCTTCTATTAAAGGTTGTAGAAAAACATCAAGGGACCTCTTAGGATGTTTTGGCCTAGGTATCAATATACTCATGAAAATCAATTCTTTTTCCATACACATCTCTGGTGGAAGGTTGTATGGCGTCAAGAAGACTGGCCAAAGCGAGTATTGTCTTCCAGACATTCCAAATGGACTAAAGCCATCTGTGCAGAGCCCAAGATAAACGTTGCGGGGGTTGCTTGCAAAATCAGGGTACACCGAATTCAAGTGCTTCCAAGCTTTTGCATCAGAAGGATGATTGATCTCTCCTTCCTTCTGATCATGTTCTGCATGCCATCTCATCGATGCTGCCGTCTTCGCAGATTGATATAATCTCTTCAATCTATCCTTAATAGGTAAGTACCACATCCGCTGGTACGGCACCCTATTCCGTCCACGTCCTTGCGGTTTATATCGTGGATACTTGCAAAATTTACACTCTAACAATTCTGTGTCTTTCCCCAGTATATCATACAGTTGTCTATACAAACATCAATCATCTCCGAAGGTAAACCAAGACTATGAACAAGTTTCTGAATCTCATAATAAGATTCAGCACACAAATTCTCTTCAGGCAAATACTCTTTAAACAACTCAGCCCATGCATCCATACAAACTTCAGGTAAGTTATGATCAGTTTTGATATTCATCATCCTAGCTCATTAGAAAGACCAATGATAATTTAGAAAGACCTTCTCTACAACCTTCATAAATTGGCTCATTAGCTGCTGCTAGCATTTCATAAAATCTTTTTGCATCCAAGTTAGGCCCCTCTACATTTTCGACCTCCTCTATTACTGATGTAGTTTCACGAAATGCATCGGTAACCATATCATGCATTCTATCATGATCTACCATATGATCTTCTTGAATGACACTTTCAGAAGGCAAATGTGGTTCAACTCTATTACGAACATTTTCAACCTGATTACTACTACTAGCTTCATTCCTACTATCACCTTCTCCGTGGTTAAACCAAATATAGTAATGTGGAGTAAATCCTCTATTTACTATATGTTTCCAAACGGTATCACTAGCAGCAAACTTCGTATTGTTGCATTTACGACAAGGACATAACATTTTACCCGTTTCCTTTGTCAGAGGCGTCTGTCCGGCCTGGTACATGAATATCTCTGTTCCGCTGAGAAATTCGTCTGTTACTCTTCCGCTTGAATCTTTATGCGCATACATCCAACTCCGAACCTCCTAAATATTTCCAGACATTTTTTTTACTCTCTTCGTTTTTTTTTTGCTCTTTTTGTTTTTTTGGTGCATCTTAAGAATGAGGGAGAAGATCATATTTATAGAGAAATTTCGATTTTGGTAGGTGACGATCTTACAACGTTTTTACGTGTAATGATAAATTAACTACCAAAGTGCTACTAATGCTCTCGTAATTGAGTTGTTAATTGGATGTAAATATTTGGTTGTAAATAAGTAGTAAATTTACAACTGTTTTACGACTAGCAGGGATTGTAGTCGTAAACTAGATGTAAAATTACAACTAATTTAAGACTACATATATTAGTTGCAAATTTACTACCAATTTACGACCAATTCTGCTTTGGTCGTAAATGGGTCGTAACGCATATCCAAAATTACGACTACGCTTTTGTGGTCATTAATGTTGGTCGTTAAGGCCACGTTTTCTTGTAGTGTCCACTCTAGGGCACTGAAACTGTCATTATCCATCTAATAAAAATCGATTTGCAGGTATAGATTTGAAGTATTCAAAGGGGCAGCGTCTCAACTTCTATAATAGAAAGGTTTTCATAATCTTCGTTCGCTTCTTCTTTCTTGTTATCTTTTCTCCAACATTCTGTCTCAAATTGTAAAGTGTCAATTATAGAGATGATTTTTCCAATAAAGAGTTTGTCATATAAAGTGTCAATTATAGAGATCACCAACAGGTTTATGGAAAAGTATCAAATTGTGATTTCAGTGAACCATTTATTTTTTCTTCTAAAACAAAAAAAAAATTAGTATATAGATATATTCGGAAAGTAATCTGGAAAAAGACATAAAGTCCGAAAAATCTAAACTCTGAAAAGCCAAAAGACACTCAAAGAGAAAATGGTTAATCTGACTCTACTAAATCAGTATGTCTAAGACAACTCGTATCGAAACTCATGTATCTATAAATGACCCTCTTTGGAAATCATGGATGCACCCAACCAAATTAACGATCTGCACCTTCCTTGAGTAAAATTGTAAATATTTAAAATACAATAGGTGCACATGCACCCTTAATGATCAACCTAGCTTCGCCCCTGGTGTAAGCATGTGATATTCGGTTCTAAAACAAACCCGTTTCTGTGTAAAAACTTCGTAGAATTATGAAACTTTTGAGAATCTGCGATTACAAAAAAAACAAGTATTTTAATAATTACTATTTCCGAATGATCAAGTTAGTCTCCACGCTGTGAAGCATCCCTTGTTTGGGCTTTGCATCTCTCCCAATAAAAAAATCTTTTTTTAGTGGGTGGAGCCTTATTGTGTTAAACTATTGCCACGTTTACTTCTACCACCGCAAAAAGTTATCTTTTTTAGATCAATCTTCAACCTTCTTTAAGGTTTGTTCATCCTGCTTGTCGGTGTGTGTAAAATTCTCAGAAGATCTTCATCAAAACTTCAAGATGCCACATGCAATGGATAAGGCGCTGATGGCGATGTCTCTGGATGACGATGACGAGCCATTTGATATGCCTAACCTGCCGCAATTCAGTTCGTGCGAGAGGAACACTCGAAGCTTAATCGGAAGGCTTTTAAATCCTGATTGCCAGAAGATAGCAAATCTTCTTCGGGAGATGCCTCGGAAGTGGCAGAAGCAAGGAAAAGTAAGAGGAATAGCGTTATCAAAGGAGAGGTTCCAGTTTCTCTTTGATAACGAGCATGACTTGGTTGAAGTTCTGGAAAAAGGCGTCCATACTTCTAATGAGTGGGCGTTGGCGATCGAACGGTGGGTTGAGAACCCCCCACCAGATTACTTGCAATTCATTAATGTCTGGGTTCAAGTCCGCAATATTCCACTGAATCACTATACAGAGGAGGCAATCACTGCGCTTCGTGAACGGCTTGGTATGGTTAAGGTGGTGGCGTTTGATCCTGACAAGCCACAGCTGCAAGAGTATGTCAGGATGCAAATAAGGATGAACGTTGCAAGACCTTTCAAACAGGCTATGGTGGTGAATCTGCCG
Organism: Raphanus sativus; assembly: GCF_000801105.2. Lineage (NCBI taxonomy): Eukaryota > Viridiplantae > Streptophyta > Magnoliopsida > Brassicales > Brassicaceae > Raphanus > Raphanus sativus. The sequence goes on along the minus strand of NC_079512.1, from coordinate 17,303,324 downwards.
GAAGGAGGCACATCACGGGTGTACTTCAACTACGAGAGACTTCAGAAGCGCTGTCATGAATGTCAGAGATTGAATCATGCTAAGGACATCTGCCCTCGGTTGGTGAAACAGAGGAAAGATGCTGCGTTAGAGCGAAGACAGAGGATTCTTCGGGAGAAGCAGCAAGCTGACTTAGTTCTTAGACCACATGATCCTCTTTTTGGAGTGTTGACTGAGGATCAAGTGGGGTTGTGCCCGATTACAGGACGCAGTAAAATTTCTTCAGAGGTGCTGGAGGAGATGAGGCGATATATGATGATGGCAACAGATAGTGATAAAGCTATCAGGATTGAGAGAATCAGATCTTCAGTTGCTGAAGTGGAGAAGGATCCAATGCTTCAGAAGACAATTCTTCGGTTAGAACCGGCGCCTGTATTCACGAAACAAGTTGATAAAGGGAAAGGCAGACTCTTTGACCTTGACTTAAATACCCCAGCGGAGTCCAATGCATTGGATCGAAGAGAGGGAGGTAAGCTTATGGCTTCGGCCATTAAAGCAAGTCGAGGAAATATTGCGAGTCCATGGTCTTTCTCGTCTTCTGGACAAGACATATCTAGTAAGGAGAAGAGTCCTCCTCTTATGATAGCGCCTCCTTCCGGTGCCTCCATGTTGCGAGGTCATCACGGCAGCAGAAGTGCTTCTTCTCATTTTCAAGGGAACCCAACGGAACATGGTTTGAACTTAACTATTTCACAACCATCCGGGGTTTTCAAGAAGACTACTAAGCCTCGCAGACGCCCGTACGTCAGTAAAAGGAAAGCATCCAAGACCTCAACTGCAGGCATTCTTCAGGAGTTGTATGGATCGAGTGGATCAGGTGCTATGATAGGAGCTAAGAGAAAGGGCTCAAGTGAAGAACCAGAGAGCTATGAAGGCGCTCGGAAGAAAGAAGCAAGGGTGATCCCGCATGAGGGATCGCCGAAGATAAGATGAGCATCATAAATTGGAATTGTCAGGGCTTGGGCATGCCTCAGGGCCTGACAATTTCACGCCTTAGGGAAATGCGTAGAAAACATTTTCCTGAGGTTCTTTTTCTAATGGAAACGATGCATAGTAGGAATATTTTGGTGGATTTGCAAGTATGGCTAGGATATGATGATGTGTATACTATAGATCCGGTGGGTCATGCGGGGGGCTTAGCTATTTTTCTGGAAGAAGCCCGTAAAGTTGAAGTTTTTGGATGTAAATAAAAACCTTCTAGACTGTATTGTTCAATATGGTAATATATCCTTTTTCGCTTCTTGTGTATATGGTCCGTCAGCTGTAAATAGGAGAATGGAGCTGTGGGAAAAGATCAGCAGGATTGGTGTTAATAGGAAGGAGGCTTGGTGTGTGTTTGGTGATTTTAATGATATTCTGCATAATGGGGAGAAGCTTGGAGGCTCTTGGCGCTCAGATGAGTCTTTTGCTCCTTTTGCTCAGATGATCAAGGCTTCTAAACTCTCGGAATTGCAGAGTCATGGGAATGGCTTTACGTGGAGTGGGAATCGAAACAAATCTTGGGTTCATACAAGATTGGATAGATGCTTCGGTAATAAGGCTTGGTTCAGAAAATTCCCATGTTCTAACCAGTCTTTTTTGGACAAGCGTGGTTCGGATCACCGTCCTGTGCTTATTCATCTTCTTGAAGCCCAAGAATCCTATCGAGGATGTTTCCGATTTGATAAAAGGTTTTTGGAGGTGGAAGGCGTTCAGGCCCATGTAGAAAATGCGTGGTCTTTTGGTGATTCACGGGGAGTTACATCTGTCTCAGGGCGTATTAAGGCGTGTAGGAGAGCTCTGAGCAATCTCAAAAGACAAGAAAATGTGAATTCAAGAGATCGGTTAAGTCGGGCTGAGATAGCTTTGGAGAGAGAACAGTCTGCCATATCTCCCTCAACTGATAGGATCCATTTCTTGAAAAGGGAATTGATTCGAGCACAGAAGGATGAAGAAACCTACTGGTGGCAGAAGAGTAAAGAAAAATGGTTGCAAAGAGGGGATATGAACTCTACCTTCTTTCATAATTCGGTTAAGGCTGCAAGGGCAAAGAAACACATTGAAAAATTAGTAAATGCCCAAGGCGTGGAGGTGTTCTCTGAAGCTGCAAAAGGGGAAGTGGCGGTGGAGTTTTACTCTCACCTGTTCACTTCTTCTAATCCAGCGCCTTTTACTTCGTGGTTTCATGATTTGAGCCCACGAGTTTCTGATCAGATGAATGAAGATTTGATTAAGAATGTTTCAGCTGTGGAGGTTAAGGATGCTTTGTTTTCGATCAACCCTTCAAAATCTCCTGGCCCTGATGGGATGTCAGCTTTATTCTTTCAGAAATTCTGGCACGTCGTTCAAGAGCAGGTGGTTCGAGAAGTTCAGAGATTTTTTGAGGAGGGTGTTCTTCCTAGAGAATGGAACTACACTCACCTTTGTTTGATCCCCAAGATTCCAGATCCAAAGACTATCTCTGATCTTCGACCCATTAGTCTGTGTTCAGTGTTATACAAAATCATCTCGAAGATAATGGCCAAGAGGTTAGTTCCAGTGCTTCAGGTGATTATCTCTCCGACTCAATCTGCGTTTATCTCCGAGAGACTCATGACATACAATATCACTATTGCGCATGAGATGATTCACTCCTTGGGAGATTCACAAGATGACAATTCGGAGAAGATGGTGGTGAAGACTGATATGTCCAAGGCGTACAATCGGGTGGAATGGGGCTATTTACGGTCTCTGATGTGCGCTTTAGGATTTAATCAGCGATGGGTTCACTGGGTAATGAAGTGTGTGTCTTCAGTCACTTACTCAGTGTTGATCAATGATCAACCTCATGGTTTGATCGTACCACAGCGAGGATTGAGGCAGGGAGACCCGATGTCCCCGACATTGTTTGTTCTCTGTTCTGAAGGGCTTACACATTTGTTATCAAAGGCAGCCAGGGATGCGACTATAACAGGAATTCGGTTTGGGGTTCATGGTCCATCGGTTAACCAGCTTCTTTTTGCAGATGATTGTCTGTTTGCGTGTCAGGCTAATGTACAGCAGAGTGCAGAATTGCTCCGAACGTTACATCGGTATGAATCTGTGACGGGACAAATGCTCAACCCTGCAAAATCTTCTATTATCTTTGGCAACCGCGTCCAAGATGAAGAGAAGATTAGGGTGAAAAATGTGCTGGGTATTACTACTGAAGGAGGTATGGAGAAATATTTGGGTCTCCCTGAAATTATGAATGGCTCTAAAGTTAAGCTCTTCTCTTATATTAAAGAGCGACTGAGTAAGCGTATCTCCGGGTGGCATGCCAAGACTCTCTCTCAAGGTGGTAAAGAAGTACTTATCAAGGCTGTCGCCTCGGCTTTACCAGTGCTACCGATGTCAGTGTATAAAATTCCAAAGACAGTGATATCGGGCTTGAGTAGTGAGATGGCCAATTTTTGGTGGGATAGTGTGGATTTTAAAAGAAAGATCCATTGGTTGAGCTGGGACAAGATGTGCTTGTCGAAGGAGGATGGAGGTATGGGCTTCAAAGAACTAGAGAGTTTTAACCAGGCCTTGTTAGCTAAACAGGCGTGGCGGTTGATTCATGACGAAAATTGCCTCATGGCTCAGGTTCTCCATGGAAAATACTATGCCAATGAGAACTTTCTGCAGGTGCCACTTCGCAAAAAGGTTTCCTATGTGTGGAGAAGTGTTTTATTTGGTATAGAGCTCCTTATCAAAGGCTTAAAACATTTGGTTGGCAATGGAAGACAAATAAGAGTCTGGTCGGAACCGTGGTTGGAGGATGAGGATGGAATATGTAGACCACCATTAAGAAAGCAGAGAAGCTTTGATGTGAATCTAATGGTGTCTGACTTGATTAATCTTCCGAGGCGCAGATGGAATTTGCGGGTCCTCAACGATCTCTTCCCTCCCTGTGATGTTAGACTCCTTCTGCAGAACCAACCGACTGTCTCTGAACAGGATTCATGGTTGTGGAAATACACTAGGAGTGGGGTTTATTCGGTGAAATCTGGATATGAACTAGCTTTCTCTATTATCAAAAAGGATCTGCTTCTCAATCACAAGGAGCAACCTTCGCTGAATCCCCTGAAAGCTCAAGTTTGGTGTCTTCAAGCCCCGTCCAAATTGAAGGTTTTCCTATGGAAAGCCATGTCTGGTGCTTTGGCTGTCATTGATAGCTTACAAGCTAGGGGAATGAAGTGTGACCGGGTGTGCCAAACGTGTGGTATGGAGGGAGAGTCTATTAATCATGTGTTATTCTCTTGTACGCTGGCTAGAAAGGTTTGGGCCTCTTCAGGCTTCCCTCATCCGCTTGGGGGCTTTGATGAAAACTCAGTATTTGCCAATGTTAGCTATATGTTTAAGACTTGGCGTACAAAAGAGGATGTGCGATGGATTACGAGGAGCTTCCCATGGACACTTTGGTTTCTATGGAAAAATCGCAACTCTTTATTGTTTGAAGGGTTCTTATTTGATGGAGACCAAATATGCGCCAAAGCAGCTGAAGAGGCCAACTTATGGTTTCTGGCTCAGGAGATGGCGTGTGAGCGAAGTGAGGAGAGTGATCAAGGGTCCTCTTTGCGTAATCAAGGCTATATTGCTCTGCCACGTGAGTTTGTTAAATGCAATATAGGAATGCGCTGGTCCAGGAAGAAACGAGAGGTTGGAGCCGCATGGGTTTTAAAGGATACAAGAGGTATGACTCTTTTGCATAGTCGTAGATTTTTTACTGGTGTTTGGTCAAAAGAGGAGGCATACTTTCTGAGTTTGCTTTGGGCGGTGGAAAGCATGATCTCCCACAAATGTCAAAGAGTCTACTTTGCTCTTGAATGGAGGATGTTGGTAAATGCCCTTAATAGACCACGTGCGTGGCCTTCCTTCAAGTTTAAAGGGGCAGAAATTCGATGTTTGCTTGGGGAACTGTTGGCGTGGCAGGTTGTTTTTGAATCATCTGATCATAGTAGGGATGCCCGTCTTATTGCTAATAGTGTTATGACTGGCGATCGGTTTCAGTCTTATGTGGTTAGGGGATCTCCTAGATGGTTACTTAATTCTTTTTTGTAAGACCTGGTTTGGTTAATGACTGGGATGGTATAGTTTCCTATGGGTAGGAACTTTTGGTATAGTATGCTTGCTTTTGTAATGTTCTTCTCTTGTTTAATGGAAGTTTTACAGACGGCAAAAAAAAAAAAAAAAAGTCTCCACGCTGTGATGTAAAACATATTATAATTCATACTACTAAAATTTGGGAAACACGTTAATCAGGAGGTGGAAGTGGATAATTTGGGAAACACGTTAATCATTACGCATCTCGCCACCTCATACTACAAAAATAATCGAACCAACACTATCCTAATTATTGTTTTTATGTGGATAATTTGGGAAACACGTTAATCATTACGCATCTCGCCACCTCATACTACAAAAATAATCGAACCAACACTATCCTAATTATTGTTTTTATAAAAATATATTTTGTAACGTTTAACACTTCACCAACTATAATAAAAACAACATTGGTAAGGACTTGAATTGTGTTCAATCCGGTAAAACCGATCTAAATCAAACTCAACGAAATAGAAAATAGTCATCGATGGTCTAGTAATTATTAAGCACTCTAGCAGAACGCATCAGATAGGTGAAAATTGCGAAACTAGTTGTAAAAGTATTCATCTATATCATTTTGTTCGAATCCGTTTTATATTCGATTTTGATATCTGTTTGGGATTGCTTTATATAATTAATTTACATTAAGAAAAAGAAAAAAAAAACTCAACGAAATAGAAAAAATAGTTTGAATTTAGTAATATCGATAATACCGAACTGATGGTTTCTTCAGGAAATCGGGGTATGTGAATACGAGTTGATATATAAACCAAGCAAACCAAAATAAATTAAGTAAACCGATCAATTAAAATATAATATTATAATTATTATGTAAAGTATATAATAAAATTAATAATATATACATAATTTATTTTATTGATATGATTTTCATACTTAAAATGTTGATTTTAATAATTTAGTATTTTATTTTAAGTTAAAAATATATATATTTTTAATTTTTAGTAAAATTAGAAAACATAATTGTTTTAAATAGATTTAATCGTCTATGCATATTTGGATGCAAGGCGTAGGGTTATAAAACTTCTGAGAATCCATGGTTACAAAAAAAATAACTCTTTTAATAATTGGTCTTTGCGAAACACGTTAATCGGTACGCATCTCGCCACCTCCTATCGGATCTGAACACATATTACTAAAATAATTGAAACAACACTATACTAATTACTGTTTTTTTCTTAAATATATTTTCTAACGTTAACACTTCACCGACAATAATTGAAACTACGTTGGTAGGAGTCCTCCGGTAAAATCGATCTAATTAAAACCAAAAGCGAAACAGCAGTTTGAATTTGGTAATAACAAATTTATCAAATATATGTTTTTAATAAACCGCGGTATATAAACATAGATTGATATAAAAACTAATAAACCAAATAAACAGATCAATTAAAATATAATAGTATAATTATATGTAAATTATGTAATAAAATTAATAGTATATACATAATTTATAGGTCAATTTGGCTAGAAATACACAAAACATAAGTTAATTAGCATATCATGCAAAAAAAGTTATTTAGGTAGGTGGAAAGAGAAACATGGGCGAAAGTACTCATATCTCCCTTCGTTCCAACTTGTGTATGTAGCTTACAATACTAGCGTAGGTATATCCAGCATATTTATGATGAAAGCGACATTTTGTCTCACGTTATCTCTGTGTTAATGGACATTTTCGAACTAACCTATTTTACACATATGTCCCTCAACTCTCGGATAATGAGAATAAAATACCCAAAATTTATTATATAGGAATAAGATCTGGAAATGAAAGAAATGCTGCATATATAGAAACCTTGCAAAGCAATGTAAGCATTATAATAAATATAAGTAGCGGTGGAAAGGACAAGTTGACGAAACTTCAGAACGGAATGAATCGTTTGTGAAATAGACAATAACGTGTGTTGACTTCCAAAAGTTCAACGTTGGGAGCTAATGACCGATTTAGATGAACCGTACCCACCTGAGCATCGCCTATGCACAAGGCTGGTAGGGAAGCTTTTAATAACTTCTGTTTGGTGAACAATCTTTTCACGACCATCCAAACAGACCTTTTTGTGCCAAAGACAGGGCATCTTTTGTCAAAACACTTCCATGTTCCTTGCATGGGAGTATACGATACTTATGCTGGTCGGCAGAGAAGAATGGGAAAGAGGAGCACCGTTAGTAGCATTGGACTCAATCGATGATCAGGAAGAACTACGAGAAGATGACCTTGAACCCGACATGTATAAATTTTATGGAGACATAGAAAGTGATACTAATGTTTAGTTTCTAGCATTAAAGAGGGACAAAAATCCCAACACGTGTTTGAACAACGTCCACAATTTTAGATGAAGAGCACATGAATAATTGGATGTAATAGGAACAACGTTACAACTGAAATCACTTAATACTTATACGGTTAACCTCACTCGAGAAGCTACGGTATAGGGGTACTTGTGGAATATATTGAATGTGTAACAGTTAGTAACCGAGTACCTAATTAATCTTTATATCATGTATATAGTGTGCAATTGCCCTAATTTATATGACATGCATGATCTTCATACTTAAAAATATTGATTTTAGTAATTTAATATGTTATTTTAAGTTAAAAATTACTATTTTGTCAGATTAAAAAAACATATTTTTACTATTTCTGTTGAAAAATATTTATGCTAATATTTAGTTATTTAATAGTATTGTGAATTACTAATTTTCTATTTTTATTCTAAAAAACTGTTAATATTATTATTTTAATATGTTTAATAATTTTTTTCCAAAAATATATGTTTAATAATTATTGAAACAGTAAAATAAAAAAACTAAAAAAGTATATTTAAAAACAGAAATCTCTTTATTTTATATTAAAGTCAATATTTAATCATATAACGTAAAATTCACAAAATATTATAATAGATAAATATATTTATGATTTTTTGGTATAAGCCCAAATAAAGCAAAAATCGATGGTATATAAAACAAACCAAACTAAAGTAGATATAGTTTTAACACAGTATCTTTTTTTTATTAACCAAAATACCAAAAATTGAAAAAACTAAAACCAAAACCAAACTTTTTTTTTTGCAACTAAACTTTATAGTAGCAGTTCAGTTACTTTTCCTATTTGAATTTCTTCCTATTAGAATAAATGTCGCAATACTCTCTCCCTCTCTCATACCTATAATAGAAACAGCTCAAATAGTTCAAGATTTTGGTTGTTGGGATCTCTAATATATTATCTGAGAAACATATTTAAAATGTGTTTTCTACAGATAAGAAAATCTGCTTATTGCAAAAATTAAGGAAGTTTTAGTTAAGTAAATGTTCTAAAAATATCCTAGAATTATTTTAACTTCCTAAAATATGTTCTGATCGATTTGTTTTGTCAAAATATATAAAAAGTGATATTTTGCATTTTCTTCTTCATCAATCTATGATATATCTCCATAGTTTGTCTTGTGATTTTCACAAACTCTTGATCTATTTTTAAGTTAAATAAAACTAAAAAGCTTACAAACGTTTTAAACTTTCTATAAAATAAAAAATTGTAAACGTTTATTATAAAGTTTATTTAACGTGTTTACTAATTTTTTTTGTAAAGTTTTATTTTTATTTTTATATAGTTTACAAAGTTTATTTTTATTAAAGTTTTATTAAAAAAAATTAAAAAGATTTATTTTATTAAAAAGTTTGATAAAATTAAAATGTTTAAAACCATTTAATTTTTTATAAAAATAAAACTTTGTAAAATGTTTTCTATAAGTTTGTTTAAAGTTTTTATTAAAAACTTTTTGTAAAGTTTTATTTTGTTTTTATAATTTTTACAAAGTTTATTTTATTAAACTTTTATTAAAAACGTTTTAAACTTTTATAAAATTAAACTTTGTAAAACTTTTTTATAAAGTTTATTTAACGTTTTTTATTAATTGTTTTTGTAAAGTTTGCAAAGTTTATTTTTATTAAAAACTTTTGAAAAGTTTTATATTTATTTTTCTTTTTTAAAACCTTTTTAATTATCGTTTTTTTAGTTCTATTAGTTTAATGTGTTTAATTAAATAAATCAAAGGTTATTTTAGGGATTAAGAAGAGAACTAAAAGGACAACTAAATGATGGTTTTATACTATATGAACAACCATGCTGAATTTTTTTTCGTTTGGCAAATTTCTCACATTAACCATTTAATAAAAATGAAATTCTTTGTTTTGTTATATTTTGACTTTTGAAAATAATTTACCAAAAATGTTAAAAGTCTCACATTGAAATTTTGTATTAAATGATTAAAAGTATATTATAAAAATATATTAATGATCATAATAATATGACTAGAGAACCCATTTCAAATTAAATATTTAAATATATATTTATATATTTAATATCATTTAAATTATATTATATATTATTGTTTAAACTTTAATTTTTTAAATTTCAAATTTTAGAACAAAATTATTTTTTTACCAATATCATAATTGAATTTAAAATTAACTAAATTATTAAAATATATTAAAATATTTTATAATTATTTTAGGTTTCTGTAATATTTATTTAATAAATATTTTATTAAATATCTCCATTGGTTTTTTGTTTTAGTATTATGTTGTTTACTATGGAATCTGTAATAGCCCCATCAGAGCCAATTTTTTGTTCTTACTATATTCTTATATGAAAGACAATAAGAGAATGAAATGCAAAGGCGATATGCATTTATCATCGTTGAGTAGATATATGAGAGAATCTCCTCCGCTGCGACAAGACAAAAGAGTTCTCAAACAAAACTCTTATTAGTATTAATTTTAATATATATATATTTTGGTTGTGTATTTAAATTTTAAGTAAAATTAAAATATATCAATAATATAAATAGTTAAATTATTTAAAATAGATTTAATCGTGTCTATGCATATCTGGATGCAAAGTAAAACTTTTGAAAACCCTACAGTTAAAAAAAACACAACTATACTTTTCAAAAGGAAAACACAACTATACTTTTCAAATCTTTTATCAAAAAAAAAAACTATACTTTTCAAAAAAAAAAAACACAACTATTTTAATAATCACTATTTCCAGATGATCAACAGTGATGTAAAACATATTATAATTCATATCACTAAAATTTGGGAACACGTTAATCAGGAGGTGGCAGTGGATTATTTGGGAAACACGTTAATCAGTCGCATCTCGCCACCTCCGATCGGATCTGAACATACTATCAAAATAAATGAAACAACACTTCTATTATATAAAATTATATTAAAAGAGAAGTCTTAAAATGAACTTTTCTCTAAAAATTTATTTACATTATTTTTTGTATTTGCATAATAATATCCTAATAATATTTTCAATTTTCTTATTTATTCTCATCATTAAATTTAGGAAGTGTTTATTCCCTTATTTATTCATTTTCTAATCAAATTATAACTAACTTAATATTAATCATTATATTTTATATCTACTTGCTCTAACTATTTAAAAAAATATGTGAGTGGTGTATCTTTTGTTAAAATCGATTTATCACATATGGTATAAGACGTAGTCATATTAACTTTAGACTACAAACCCAGCATACCAATAAAACAAACTTAAACAATAAAAATATTATATAAATATATATGTTATTATTTGAAATAATTAATTAATTTACAGCATGAAAAATAAAATTATTGTATTTTAAAAATTATATATGCATTTAAATATATAAGTAACCTTCATAATATATACTAATCATATAAAAACAATATATATATATATATATAAACTTGAAAAGAAATACCCGCACGGTTGTGCGGGTCGAGATCTAGTTACTAATTGTTGTTTTAAAATATATTTTAACGTTAACACTTCACCAACTATAATAGAAACAACACTAGTAAAGAATCTAATAAGAGCTGTTCTTTTTTTTTGTCAAACAATAAGAGGTGTTTAATCCGGTAAAAAAATTAATTAAAATTAAATTCAGCGAAACAGAGTGTGATTATTGGTAGTCTAGTGATTATTTAGCATATAAAATGTGTCGTATATATGGTATTGCGAAACTAGAAATTGTAAACGTATTGATCTAGATTATTTTGTTCGAAAGGCTTTCATGTAAATCTTTTAGATTTTTTCCAAAAAGTTTTCTGACACAATTCGATCAATTTCAAAACTAATATGTTTGTTCTAGAAGACTTAGAATTTACCTATAAGTCTCTCTGATATTTTTGAGATTTTTTTGTTAACAAAGAAAAAGTTAAAGACTTTTAGAAAAGTAGTTTCTAAAAACAGACATAAAGTCAACTGCAAAATTAACTTTTACACTAATCAAAAGACTTCTATATAAGTTTTTTCGTTTTAGAAAACTTACACGAAAGTCTTCTAGCAAACATATTTGGAAAAAAAAATCATTGTTAGATCCAATGAGGTTCATGTTTACCTTTTCAAAGCACACATCACTTCCTAATGAAAATCACTCACTTATTATAACCAAGAATTATGAACTTGAGTAACTCTAGTAAACCTATAAATTTTGAAATAAAAAAGGTTGAAATTTTGGGATGAAATAAAAGAGAAAGTTAAAGGGACATAGTTTTTCTGTATAAGAAATAAGAAAATGAAGATGTAGATATTGATTTTAAGTGTATTTAGAGCTTGAAGTATTGATTACAATGTTGTAAATAAAAGAGGAAGAAGAGAATGATTGAGTAAAACAACCATTTTTGAACTTTAAGAGTGAATAGGACAAATGAAAATTCCAAAAAAAAATTCATGAGTTAGTTTGTGTTTAACTTTGAGTTTTGTGTTAATTTTGCAAAATTCTCTAATTTATTTTATTGATATAATCTTTGTACTTAAAATGTTGATTTTGGTAAAAAAAATATTATTTTTATTTTTATCAAATTAAACAAAAGATCATTTTTACTTTTTCTGTTGAAAAATATGTATGCTAATATTAGTTGTTTAATAGTATTATAGACTGCTAATTGTTCTTATTTTATTAGCTTAATATGTTTACTAATTATTGAAATAGTAAAATAAATATATATAAATGATCATAAATCATATGACTAGAGAACCCATTAAAAAGTTTTTCAAATTAAAAATGTATATATATATATATATATATAATCATTTAAATTATACTATGTTGCATTTTAAAAATTATAACTATTTCAATTTAAAATTTTCAGAAATAATATCATACCTTTTGTTACCAATATCATACTTGAATTGAATTGAATTTACAATTAAACTAAATCATTTAAATATGTTAAAGTATTTTTACTGTTATTTAAAAATAATTTTTAATAAATATTTATTATATATTTCGATGTGGTTCTTTGTTGTAGTTCGATGTGGTTTACTATGAAATCTGAAATAGGCACATCAGGAGGTCGACAGAACATCTTTTTGTCCTAATATATTCTTATATAAAAAGTAGTAAGAGAGAATGGAATTCAAAGGCGATACGCATTTTTTTGTTGAGTAATATGTATCATTCCGACTGCATTTGGCTAATGGGTGATATAAGTCACGGTGATACGGGTTGGGAGCAGATGGATAATTGGGGAAACAAATGAATCAGTACGCATCGCGCCACCAGTAATGATCCTAATAGCATCATTATTGCTAAGTCCTTAACATTGGTTCTTAATATACATATATATATATGTATATATATTATATATGCGTATGTAATTGTTTGCTAAGGACTTTACGGAAACCGAAACCGAAAATTCTTTAATTAAGAAACTTTCGATTTCGGTTTCCATAAAATCCTTAACAAACAATTACATACACATATATAAGATATACATATACATATATGTGGATTAAGGACCAATGCTAAGGAATTAGCAATAATGATGCTTTTTGAGGGCTTTTGATAAATTAATAAAAATTTAATAATTTGAAAGCTAACTTTTTTATTACAAATTTGGAAATTTATGTTTTTTAGTTTTTATTAAAAAAATTGGAGGCTTTAAACAAGTGTTTCATTAAATTTGGTTCATGATCGATTCTGTCTGCCACCTAGTGGTGGAGTTAGAGACTTTACATGGATCATTTACTCCTTATTATAAACTAAAAAGGTAAAGTGTGGTATTTGAACTCAACACATGAGGGTCATGAAGGAACCTTTTTAGCCACTTCATCACCCCTGGCCCTAAAACGTGAAGCTGGCTCCGCCAATGCCGCCAACTCAGTTTGGATCTAAACATGTTACTAAAAAAATTTGTTTTAATATATTTAAACATGTTACTAATTGAATCTACCTTATACTAATTGTTGGGTCCCCCTGATTTTTTTTTTTGTTTTAATATATTTTGTAACGTTAACAGTTCACCATCTATTGATAGTATACTATTATTTTGATCCATTTCACTTCAATTATTTTTCATCGTTTTGAGTCTTTTGATCTTTTTTTCTCTCTCTGTCGTGTCGTTTTTTTTTCCATAAGTTTGTCGTGTGCAGTGGAGGAGGGAGAAAATTACATTACATGGGTCAAACTGATAATATTTGCATTTTACAAGAGGGTCAACAAGCTTATTTCTTCAGATTTTATGAAAATAGTACATGTAAATTTATTTTTTACAAAATTTCATATGGGTCATTTGACCCATATGCTATTATGGTAGCTCCGCCACTGGTCGTGTGTCGGTCTAAATTTATGTATCATTTGTTATCCTAATTATTTTATTGTTATAATATGTTTTTTTTTTTTGATATCTCTGGTGTCTGGGCAGCCACTTTCCCAAATATCCCCCGAAGGGGTCCAGCGCCCCAGCAGTAAGGATGTTAAATCGCTGTGGCCGGGTTTCGAAGCTGGGTGGCGGACACCTCAGCCGAGGTTCCATTACCACCAGGCTACGAAGCCCGGTTAATTGTTATAATATGTTCTGTAAAGGTAACACAACACCATTGATATCTTTTCAAGGATATTAGTGTGATCCCTTTTGGCCAACTATAAGTTATTGTCGTTTAGATCCCTTAGATCTGTTTGCTTATCTTCTCGTTCGAAATTTGTATATGATTGTCAGAACCTGTGGGAGATCTAGAATTATTTATAGTTTGAGGCACAGTACTAAACAAAACAAAAACACTATGAACTGGAAGCACTTTTTTTTTATTCACTAAGCTAGAAACAATTTAATCAAGTTAGCTTAAGTTGTTTAAGAAAAAAATAAAAGAGAGTAGGGGGCAGTGCCGGTCCAGAACAACTCAACGCCCAAAGCACAAATTAAAAAAGCTGCCCTTTAGAGGCAACGAACCCCTGACCTCTAGAACATTTATAAAAACAAAACAAAAACACTATGAACTGGAAGCACTTTTTTGTTTATTCACTAAGCTAAAAACAATTTAATCAAGTTAGCTTAAGTTGTTTAAGAAAAAATAAAAGAGAGTAGGGGACTAGGGCACGTGACTCGTAAACGTACGCTGACGTCGCCCTTGATTTGAACATTATAAGTTTAATTAAGGCTATTTCCAATTTTACTTCGTATTTTACTCTAAAATAGAAAGAAAAACGTTGTAATAAAAAATTTTTACTCCACTTTTATAATAATAATTTATTTGTAATGGATTGTTTTCAATTGGTGAATATAGTTTTGGAATCAGATGAATGGTCAGCTTTTGCAAACTATTTAGAAGATATCAAGACTCTCAAACAACATTTCCATAGCTAGAAAATAATATACGTCCCACGAACGCAAAACAAAAAAAACGGATAGTCTAGCATGCAGCGTTAGGAAACAACTGTCTTTTATCGTTGATATAGATGCGGAAACACCAGTTTGGTTTACAGAATCTAGTTGAGTCTCGTTAAGTTGATGAGAAAAAAAAATATTTTTTATTCATTATTTTATTTTTCATTTTATTTTAGAGTAAAATATAAAATAAAATTGGAAATGCTCTGACACATGAATATTAAAGGTTAAGTGAGGAGGACTAGATGACCTTAATGTTTTCGTATTGGATATTCCATTCGATGATTTTAATTATTATTTGAAGAAAATTTACACAGTAATATTTTACTAGGATAAGATCCGCGCGTTGCGTGGGATGAAGTTGTTTTTTTATTATGTTTTGGAAAATGAAATAATAGTTCGGTTTTATTTGGATTAGAGGTGTTCAATCCGAATATCGAGTTCGTGTCGGTTCGGTTTGGTTTTTTCTGTATTTTTGTTTGTAAAGTATAACTAATATTCTAAATCCATATTTGCTTCGGTTCGATTTGGTTTATATACCTTCGGTTTGCCTTTTATTCGGTTTTATATCAAAAACCAAAATTATTTAGTTTGAGATCATATTATATACTATACGAATTTTGGAGTCATGTCGTCAAAAAATCATATATTAAAAAATATTATATATTTAAATAAAATAATAAAAAACAAAAAAAAGCTTCTATCATCTAATAAAATAATTAAATCTAAAATTAATATCAAAGCTCTAAATTTAAAAGATTAAAATAAAAAACAGAAGTATGAAAGAATTTTTTTATTATTTTCCGTATTTAATGTTCATCAAATTAATATGTTTTCAGTTGAACACAACTCTGTTTGTTTAAAGATAAAAAAATTGTAAATAATTTCAACTAATTGTTATCCATCAAATTTATAATCTTTGCTTCAACTTAGTTACTGTTAAAATAAAGTAAAAAGATCAAAAAAGAAAAACTAAGAAAATAAAATGCCTTAGTTGTAATAAATTATTACTTAATTATAGTTCAAGTGATTCAAGTGATTTAATATATAAGGGATAAGTTGCGCTGAACATTTGTAATAAGTGGCGGAGGGAGGAAAATCATTTAGGAGGGTCGGTGTCTAAAAACTACCATATATTACAGGGGTCATCCTGTTAAAATTACCAATGATCACATAATTTTTATAGAATTATACCAGCAATTTTTTTTTACAAAAAATCCACCTGGGTTAGTTGACCCATGTGACAACACTGTGGCTCCGCCACTGTTTGTAATTGTAATTGTGGACCGAAATCTATTTTGAATTTATGATGAGTCTAATTGATTTGGGTTTAAATTTTTACCACTCTGTTTATATCTATAAAAACTGTAATATGGTCAATAAGTCGATTTTATTCCAGAAACAGGTTCTATAATTTTTTAATATTTAAATTTCACATCATTGAGAACCATTTTAATGATTTTAGAATCAGCACCTTATTATTTCCGAAATTGAATTACTTTGACTTTAGTCTTCCATATATTTTTGAAAGGTTTCACTCGATGACTTAATTGATGCAGCCAATCTTGTTGCTTTAAATCGTTAGTATTTATATATATATATATGTATATATATATTATTTAATTCAAATATTTACTAAATAAAAATTCATATTAATACAATTTGTGATCATTTGTATCTTATTATAACAAAATTAATTAAGCTATTGATCACAAAATTTTCAAAGTGGGATCTTCAAATTTCTAATAATTTATAAACGTTTCAAAATTTCAAAATATAACATATAAGAAAAAATCTAATTTTTTATTATATAGTTAATGTGATTATTTAATATCTTTAATAATATAAAATAAATAAAAAGGAACTAAGATACAAAAATTGATATCAAATATTTATTATTCATAATCATTGATTTCATATATATGTTAATCATATTAGGTAATTTCGTAGCTTTTATTTAAGGAAAGTTATTTAATTTGAATATTTATTTAATAAAAGTTCATATTAATACAATTTTATGATCATTTGTATCTTATTATAACAAAACAAATTAAGCTACTGATCACAAAATTTTCAAAATGGGATCTTCAAATTTCTAATAATTTATAGACGTTTTCAAAAAATCAAAATATTACATATAAGAAAAAATCTAAATGTTTTTGTTATATAGTTAATGTGATTGTTTAATATCTTTAATAATATAAAATAAATAAAAAAGGAACTAAGATACAAAAATTGTTATCAAATATTTATTATTCATAATCATTAATTTTCATATATACGTTAATCATATTAGGTAATTTCATAGCTTTTATTTAAGGAAAGTTATTTAATTTGAATATTTATTTAATAAAAGTTCATTTTAATACAGTTTTATGATCAATTGTATCTTATTATAACAAAACAAATTAAGCTATTGATCACAAAATTTTCAAAGTGAGATCTTAAAATTTCTAATAATTTATAGACGTTTTCAAAAATTCAAAATATAACATATAAGAAAAAATCTAAATGTTTTTATTTTATAGTTAGTGTTATTGTTTAACATCTTTAATAATTTAAAATAAATAAAAAAGGAACTAAGATACAAATTTTTTATCAAATATTTATTATTCATAATAATTAATTTTCATATATACTTTTATCATATTAGGTAATTTCGTAACTTTTATTTAAGGAAAGTGTGATATTGTTTTTTTTGTACATTATTTCATCAATTCGATAGTTAGTTTAATAAAAAGTGTAATATAAGTTAAGATGGACCAACACATTTTTCTAAGAATAATTTATTTTATATAGTTACTTATTAAATGAGACTTCATAATCATATGGTTCTATGATCAGCGCTTACATAATAAGTTTTTAATTTTTAAATGTTCTTGAAAATTCATTGAAAATATTAATAAGAAGTGTAATATTATATGGTATATATGTTAATCTATATATATATATATTTGTTTTATTATTAAATGATATTTTTACTTATATGATTTTAAAATCATGTGTATCTTTTTATAACAAAAATGTTAAACCATTGTTCATTAATTTTAACATAATAATTTTAAAAATTTTAATCATTTACTGTCGTTTTTTAAATTAAAATTTAAATTTTGTAGCTAATTTGATTGTTTAATTTATTTTAATAATATAAAATTAAACAAAAAATGATGTGAGATATATAATTTGTTATCAAATCTTTATTATTAAAATCATTATTGTCATATATATATAAGTCATTTATGGTAATTTCGTAGATTTTATTCAAGAAAATAAATCAAATTAGACCAACAAATGTACATGAAGCACTTGCAGGTAAATATTAATTAATAATATGCACATATATATATATATATTATGAAATGTTCCTAACTTGGGTTATATTTGCAATATACAGCGATCGGAGGTTTCTTCAGAGACCTTAGCACACGTACGTTCAAGGAAGAAATCATCGAACAACTTCATGAGAACATCCCGATCATAGTGTGCAACATAGAGAAGATATTTCCTCCATCATTTTTTGACGTCATGGAACATCTAGTTGTCCACCTCCCGTACGAAGCATTACTTCGCGGACCTGTTCACAACGGATGGATGTATCCATATGAGCGCTCTATGAAACATTTGAAGGGGAAAGCAACAAATCTTGCAAAGGTGGAAGGTTCGATTGTGGCTGGAAGTTTGACAGCAGAAACATCTAACTTCACATCATACTACTTTGCTCGGTTCGTACGAGGAAAAGAGTTCCTAGAAGATATGATGATGGTGGAGTACCGCAATCTTATGCAGTAGACGGTGTTCATTTTCTGCCAAATTGGACGGTTTGGTGGTAAACTGAGAGAAGTATGGTGGTCCAGTGATGAGGATAAGCATAGTGCCCACACTTATATTCTGCTCAACTGCGAGGATGATGTGACGCGTTCTTTTGAAAGGTAAATAATATTTGTGTGTATTATATGATATGATGTTAATTAATTATATGATATGATGCTTTTATTTAATTTGAAGCTTGTTTGTATCTCAAGTTGAAGAAGCAATACCAGGAATATCCGCAACCGAGGTGGATGTAAGGAAAGATAAGCACTTTGTCAAGTGGTTAAAAGGACAGGTAATATTAACATATTAAGTAATCTTTGGTACTATTATTGATAATGTAAAATTCTAACAGTGATGTATTAGTTTGTAGGTTGATTATGACGATCCATATTATCCTGTATGGTTTCATGATTTGATCCAAGGTCCAGTAGCAAAGGTCACCACATCATCTATGTACTTCACACGAGGTTTCACTTTTCATACATATGAGTATGGGAGACATCGGGCAACAAGCAACTACGGAATATGTGTGAAAGGTGAAACAGACTTTTACGGGATCTTGCAAGAGATTATTGAAGTGGAATTTCCAGGGTTGTTGAAGCTAAAATGTGTCCTCTTCAAATGCGAGTGGTTCGACCCCGTGGAGAACCGTGGTGTTCGGTTTAACAAATTTGGTGTTGTAGATATCCATTCTGGGAGAAGATATAACAAATTCGAGCATTTCATCTTAGCTTCCCAAGCCGAACAAGTTAGCTTCCTTCCATACCCTCGCCATCGGAGTTCTGGGATAAATTGGTTAACTGCTATCAAAATTACACCTCGTGGACGGATTGTTGCTGGAGAAGAACCACCTTTGCAAGAAGAAGATGCAATCAATGAAGTTGAGGTACCTGATCAACAAACTGATGAAATTCTTTTGATCGACCCGGATAACCGTCAATATGAAGATCTTCCCGAAGATGTGACGGATGAAGCACGTGAAGATGAGTTCGATAGAAGCGATGATGATCAATGTAGTGATGTTGATGAGAACTCAAACGATTCTTCATGAAGTAAAATATGTAACAAATGTTGATTTTTATTATAAAATCTTATTTTCATATGTGTATCAAATTCTATTTTATATAATATGCATTTAAAAAAAATAGGAGTTTATGGTTTGAGTTGGAAAAAGAGGTTGAATGTGTAAAAGATATGATAGTATAGATATGTAAGTTTGGGGTTTAGGGATTTTGATTTTCGGGGTTTCACATATTTCGTTGTAATTTCGTTGTAAAAAAAACGCGGGCCTGGTACTTTCCTCGTAAAACTTAGGTTTGTCGTAACTTCGTTGTAAACCATGAATCGGAGTTTAGGGATTTGATTTGTGGTTTCATACAGGCGTTGTAAATACGTCGTAAACAAAAAATTGCGGGCCTGGTACTTTCGTCGTAATTCCTGAAAGCACGTGTCCTCGTAAATTCGTCGTAAACTAAAACACGGGCCTGGTACTTTCCTCGTAAACCAAAAAACGCGGGCCTGGTACTTTCGTCGTAAACCCAAAAACGCGGGCCTGGTATATTCCTCGTAAATTTACGACGAATTTACGAGGAATGTGTTTTCTATATATATGCAACGCCTTTGAACGAGGCTTCCTCATTCATTCCTCACAAACCTCTCTCTCTCTAAGGTAACTCCTCTCTCTCTCTCTCTAGTTAGTTTTTTTTTATAGTTAGTTTAGGTGGTTAGTATAGGGAATTAGTTTAGAGAATTAGTTTAGGGAATTAGTTTAGGTGGTTAGTATAGGGAATCTTTTTTAGAAATAATTAATTAATAGTGTTGTGATTTTTAATTTTTTTTTTTAAATAATGTAGATCATGGCTCTTAGGAAAAAACCACCACCGACTTATAATAAATATTTTTTTTTCTTCTTTTAAAGAATAAGATTTATGAAAAATTAAAAAGTATATAATTTTCTTTTGACGTCTCTACAACTCACAAATCGCAAAATTTAATTTTTACGTATGATTTTGCTTTTGTCTACTTCTCACTTTGTTTAAATTTTATTTAATGATCTCTTGTGTTGAAGAACTTAATAATTGAAAATTTTACGTTTTTGAAATTTTAATAATTTATAAAAGAAAACAACATATTTTTATTTCAAAATATATTTTAAACTAATATGTATATAACTTTTTTAAAGTGATAAAATTTAGAGTGATGAAGATATGATGAATGTGCTTTTGTATTGATTTAAGATTTGAACTAATTAAATTATTTTAATACTTTTTTGTTATATTTTAGTTTTTTTATTAAGTTTTATTAAAAATTATGGTACTGAAATATTTTATTTGATATGATCTATTTTTGTAAAAGTATGCATATTATTTACAAAATGTCAATAAATTAAATTTAATCCAATCAAATCCGATCGAATCCGTTCGAACCATAGTGACCAATGATTCAAAATATTTCCGGTTCACTAGCCGGTCTAGTTTAAAAACATTGGTTTTAATATATTTTGTTAACACTCATCATCTATTGATAGTAGGGATGTCAAAATGAGCTATAACTCATGAGTTAGCTAGCTCACGTTAATTTTTAGTGAGCATGAATTCTATTTTTTAGGCTCATTTAACAAATAAACTTAATGATCGAGCTTAAATTAGATGAATTATATGAAGGATTTTTAATGAACATGAGCTAATTTCATGAGTTTGGTAGTTTATATATATATATATAGACGATTTCTATTTTACTACGTAAAAAACATATATTTTATATTACTTATATTTATTTTCTAAAATTTAAACGTACAACTTAAAAGTTTTAAATATACATAAAATGTAAAAAAAAATATTGATATCGATCCTCATATCATATATATTTAGAATTAAAATATAAAACCAAATATTCTTTAGATTTTCATGCATAATATATATCTTTACGATTTAAATAGATAAAAAGTTTGAAGATAAATCATCTCAAAATTCTAATGTGTAATAGATTTTTGGCTCATTGATTTAGTGTTGATTTAATATATTATTAAATATTAGTTTTATTCGGTATTTTATATTATCATTTTGGATTTTAATATTTATATTATATTATAAAAAATATTATTCTATATGTTATTTTTAATTATTTTTATAATTTTTAGTTTTATAGTTGATCGGCGAATTAACTCATTTAATTCAAATTCAGATGGTCTGAATTTGAGTTTATATATTGAAACTCATATGATAAATAAGTTGATGTTGAATAATGAACGGGAAAGCTTAGTATTTCATCGACTCAAAACCGTCGTATATATACATGGTTCATATAGTTATCTTAACTATAAGATAAACACCAATACTAGAAATAGATAATGATAAAGAAATATGTCGATCATATATATCGGTACATAACACTCCCCCTTGATCGACACATCCGGTTCAGGGTTCATTCATGCTTTTGATGTTGCCTCATTAAAACCTTTCCAGGAAAACCCAGTGGGACAAAACCTTGGATAAGGAAAAAAAGTACAACAAATGAAACTCCCCCTGATGAATGCATCACTGAAGATCTTTGGACGATGCATTCCTATCTGGTCGATGAGCTTCTTGTAATACTTTGTAATTTCGCCCGCCTTCTGGAACTTCATTTGGACATGGTCAAGACGTGCTCCTTTGATGCTGACCACTCGACAATGGCTTCATGTTCTGGTCGGATGGATGATGCTCAATTAGTACTCGGATAGTACTCGACCAGTACTTGAATGTACCTCTATCCTGCAATTAAATCTTTCTCGCAGGTCATCTCATGTCCCACGGTTCCTCTAGTCTCATGGCTTTGCCATACCGTGGACACTTTCATTTTATTATTGACTCAGACATTTTTCTGGTCACTATCTCTGGATGATGTCTCATGACTTCTTTCATTTTGTCGTGGATAATGCTATGTTTTTGAAAATATACATGTTAAGTCATGGACCTTGTCATCACACGCCAATATACTCATATATGGCTTAAGGTATTGCAGCCTGATATGATGATATGGTCCGGATATGATACTGCAATTATATGGCGTGGTCCACCTTATACTTTGGTGGAACTTGGTCGGACCATAAAACTCGACCACTCTTATGATGATTGGTTCCTTTCTTTCTTTACTGATGTATAGACATTCATTAGTCCCATATACTTCATTTGGTACTTGACCACACGTTTTATGATACTACCATATGCTGGTCGATCTTTCATTAGCTGCATTACATATGCTGGTCGATCTTGGTCGATCTGGTCGATCTGGTCGGTTCATGATGATACATCAATCAATTCACAAGTATACACTCGGATTTATTTGGCTAATTGTGCAGCAATGGTTTATAATTTGCATGAACCAATTCACCACACTACTTTTGGTTATTCTTATGGACGATTGGGTAGTATGGAGCCGGATGGTCTTTGGCATGAGAATTAATGGTTCTCTTTGCCTTCTCCTGCGACCATCTCACATTACACCATGTAATTGTGGCGTGCTGATCTCAACTCATACACGGCTATGATTTCTAGTCCCATCATATTCTGTCCAAAATCAATCGATAACTTGTATCATTGAAATCATTGAACCATTGAACCTCTCTTTAGGTTGGTTTGATATAAACATAAACACAATGAATTATAATATCCTCTATAAGGATCTATGGACTGATTGTACTAAGTATTTTTTTAGTCTTTCATATCACTTGCAGCTGCTTTGTTTTCAGTCCATGAATAGCTTAGGAACAAAACTATTCTATGAGAATTTCTTTTCATCTTTTTGATACTTTTATCATTTCTTTATCCAGTGATCAATATGCTACTTACTACATTTCTTTCTTACTTATATCCAGACCTTTTCGAATTTGTAGTAGCATCCACCACATAGGAGTATATCTCCTTATAATCTGTTCCTTTGGTCTCTTTGAGTATCCTTGTGTAATCAAGCCATTCCTTGAATACTTTAAATAGGAATATGAACACATTAGTCCATGTCTCACGATTTCTTTTCCTTTCCCACACATGACCTATTTTTCACTAGTTTTATCTTATCAGATGGTGTTTCTATATATGGCCAATACACCCATCTCTTTTATAGATTATTTGAATATTTCTTTGAACCCTCACGGTTTCCATTAGTCTATGAATGCATTCTTGTATTCTTGTGGGTTCTGATCCTCGCTTATATCTTTTAAACTCAAGTGCTATTTCTTTATGCATCTTTATCTTTTATGTGTCGACACTTCTTTTATAGTGTTCCATTGTGTTCCAGACATGAACTAATTGATTAGAGATTTCATTCTTACTAAGAACCTTCATTTACCTTGCAGTTTGGCGTCCCAAACTACATGGTCTGGTATCTTAGATGTTTAGCTGCCTTATCTCAATGTCTGGTCTGGTTTCTCTTATGACCTCGGATTTGTCATTTCTATGCACCTTTCTTTTTATTTCCGAGGTTCCTTATCTTATGGAACATATTGGTCTATCTTTAGACTTTATAGCAACTTGATTATGTCTCTTATAGGACATTAATTTCGTGGTGCTTAAGCTGGTATGACTTAGTCATTCTTTTTCTTTTTTTTTCGGGTCTAATCTGTCTGGCATTCTTTTAGCTAGCTTTGTATGATCTTTCTTCGGACGTCTTAAATCATATTCTCTGGTCCGAGGATCTTGCCAAGACAAAGATGGTTAATACCATTTCATTTCTCTTTATACTTGTACCAGCTTATTTCTTTCTCCCCCTGATGTTGGATAGTCGGATTCATCATGTAATCCGTAAACGTGGCCTTAATCTGATCACCCATATTTTGGCTCAAGGTCTCTTATAAAATCGTGGGAGGAAGACATTCTCATATCCAACATATATTCCCAATTTTATCTCATCTTCTTATGAGGTTCCATCCTAGACGGCACATATTATTGTGGTGGTCTAAACATAATCTCTTAGGATGGTCTATGTCTGGATCATGACCCTTTATCATTCTTAGATGGGAATATCTATGCTCACTTTATATGGCCTGGTGCATATTTTTATTACATGTAAATCCATGTGTTCCCAAGCATTAGATAGTGATCTTTGTATCACAAAGAATTCGGCCAAGTTCTATCATGGTCATAGACCATGTCACTCGGATTTTTAGTGTTGTTCATGGACCACGGGAGTGTCATTTCTCCCCCTCATGAACATGCTATAAATCTTTTAGATGCTTGAAACATTATAGCCTATTGAGTTTCCCTTGTGTACATGTTACACAACGTGAGATTCTATGGGATAACTCTTTTGTGCCTTTTTTGATATCAATCTTTGCATCAATTTTAAAGACCTGGATGGCTAGTCCAGTCATGCCATAAAGTGTATAAATTTCGTGGTCAACCTATCTGGTTACCTAGGCCTTTTGCTTTTATCATACTGATCTTTTAGCATAGTTCAGATCAGTCGGGAGTACAGTCTCGACCATTTTCTATGCCTTGGGCGATTTTTATTTATAATTTTGAAGGAACTTTTTATTTCCTTTGTCGAATGGTTCAATGTGGAAACCATTCATTTTCAAAATTTTATAACTCAAATGGGTCTTTTATTTGGATGGATAATTTATGCCCCCTTTAGGCAATGCCTTTGGTCGGATGATTTTAATTACTATACTCATTTTAAATTTTTCATTTTGTCATTTATCAATCAAGAAATTATCAAGGAAATCAAACAAGATAATATAAAACTAAAACAACTCTTATAATAAAATTGTAAATGACAAACAAATCAAAACATAAATCAAGCCGGCAATTCTCTTTATTATTCTGGACGTGGCTTCTTTGGATTCATCCTTATTCTCTCCAGCCTTATTGGCTTCAGGAAGTCTCATCTCACTGGTTTTCTTTAGTATCTCATTATTCTTCTCAGCTTGTACTAGATACGAGATCAAATTCGTATAAGTGGTGAAACTTTTTTTTCTGTAGGTATATTGTAACAATAGATCCCTTGGATCAGCTGTGAGGAATGTCTTTTCCAGTAAATCTTCCTCTGTTACCTCTTCACCACATAGTTTCAATTTAGAAACGATTTTGATTAGAGCTGAGTTATATTCATCTACGGACTTAAAGTCCCGAAATCTGAGATTTAATACTCATGCCTGGTAATAACACTATTGTGTATCTGGATTTTAACTATGTCCAAAGGTCTAGAGGGTTCTCAATATTTAGATACTGATCTTTGAGATCTTCAGTGAGATGTTGGCGAATAATTGTTACTGCCCCATATTTTTCATTTTCAGTTGCATACCCGCCTTTGATGAAACATCTATCAAGTCCTTTTATCTTCAGGACACTTGCAGTGTTCATGGCCCATTTTAAATAATTATCTCCAGAGAGATTAAGGGCTAGATAATCCAAATTTGACATCTGAAAATATAGATTTTAGAGTCTTATTATTTGACTTATAATCAGATTCAAACAATGCATTTTGATTTCTTTCAACCTTTTATTTATGCAATGTGATTTGGTTTCTTTCAACCTCTAAATTATATAATCTAATCTGATTTATTTGAGTCAATATAGCAATGCAGCTTTGGTTTCTTTCAACCTTTAAATTTATGCAATGCAATCCGATTTTTCTTTCAATCTAGCAATCTAGAAAATTTATATAATTTTTTTTTCTATCAATCTCTAATGATTCAAGTCAATTTCGACATTGATCAGGGAAATCATCTAGTAAGTAGACTAAAATTTAACAATATCAATCGAAAAACACCTATTTGCAATCGGATTTCATAAAAAAATAGGGTTTGTGTAATTCTCAATCCTAAGCAGTTCTAAACATCAAGAACAACTTTAAAAAATTCAAACTAGACAGTCAGATCAAATATTAAAGTCGGAATCATAAAAAAAAATTAGATGTTTTTGGATGAAACCGATCATGTTTATGTTTTAGGGGATTGATCGATTTCTAGGTTTAAGGATTCGATTTGATCATTCAGATCAAAGAGGTTTTGAGATTCAGAAACCATTATGGTTTTGATTTTAATTGTAAAACAATCTCATATCGAACTTTTGGTTTAAGAGTTTCGATTTACTCATGGAAGGGTTTGGACCTATTAATATTTGCTAGGGTTTGATTTGGGGTTTTGCAAAATTTTAATGGTCATTCCTTTATCAATCAACCATGTTCGATTATGAGTTCTTTTAGGGTTTCAAAATTTACCTTTAGAACTTTGAAGTGTAGATTTGGACCACCGAGAGCTGGAACAAGTCGGATCGCGAACTGCATGACCGGAACGGATCAGGATCTGCTCTCGTCTTAGGTTGAGCAAAAACCTCTTGTAGCTTTAGAAACGGTTTGAGAGAACGAACGGTTTGAAGTCGTCGGATGAGTTTTAGAATTTCAGGGTTTTAGGTCACTTGACGGCGCGTCTTAGAATAGAGCGTGAAGCCGCGTCCAAAGTCAGATAGAGGCGAGGCTGACGGCGTTGAATTCGTCTCGTCAAGAGATTTAGTTTGATATATTACTCGTTGTCTGGATCCGTACGGTTTGAGAGAACGAACGGTTTGAAGTCGTCGGATGAGTTTTAGAATTTCAGGATTTTAGGTCACTTGTCGGCGCGTCTTAGAATAGCGCGTGAGGACGCGTCCGGAGTCAGATAGAGGCAAGGCCAACGGCGTTGGATTGGTCTCGTCAAGAGCTTCAATTTGATATATTACTCGTTGTCTGGATCCTTACGATTTGAGAGAACGAGCTGTTTGAAGTGTCGCCGTCAATTAGGGTTTTTGAGGTAGCTCGGGATTTCAGAGTCTCGTGCTGATAACGTGTTGAATAATGAACGGGAAAACTTCGTATTTCATCGACTTAAAACCGTCGTATATATACATAGTTCATATAGTTATCTTAACTATAAGATAAACACCAATATTAGAAATAGATAATGATAAAGAAATATGTCGATCATATATATCGGTACATAACAATTGAATTGAACTAACTCATAAAATACGTGAACTCATTGTGAACTGAACAGAGCGAGTTATTTCACTTTGATACCCCTAATTGATTGTATAAAATTATTGCGATCCCTTTTTCAAATATTTTTGTCGTTTTTGATCTGTTTTTTATTTTCCCTTGTCGTGTCGTTCTTTTTTTGTCAACTTAAACAATTTTTTTTGTCAACGTCGTGTCGTTCTATATTCATGTATCATTTGTTATCCTGATTATTTTATTATCCCCTATATATTAATCCTGGAACATTGCAACATTGTTTGGTAGCCACGTGTCATCATGAAAATTATTCTGAAGATTGTTAGAGAAATAAGTTGGTCCATCTACACATATATTATAGTTTTATTAAATAACTATTAAATCAATTATTAATATACAAAAGAATATTCTCTGTTGTTTCTTTAAATAAAAGCTACGGAACTTCCTAATATGATTGACATATATATCACCATTAATGATTATGAATAATAAAGATTTGATAATAATTTTTTATCCTCTATACTTTTCGTTTAATTTTATTTGTTAAAATAAATTAAACAATCACATTAAGCATATAATAAAAAAAATTATATTTTTTCTTATATGTTGTATTTCGAATTTTTTAAAACGATTATAAATTACTAAAAATGGTACAAGCCTCACATTGAAAATTTTGTGATCAATAGTAACTTTTTTTCAGTTCAGCCTATCGTTTTTAATGGGTCTTGAACATTTTTTTAATGATTAACTAAATAAATCACGTACATAAAAGAAAGTGTTTTGGTTTAAAAATTGTTGCATACACAAAATAAGTATAAACCATCGTCACTTTCATTTAAAATTTGGTTACAATAAAAAATATATGGTTGGGAAAAAAATCCGAATCCAAATAACCGAACCAAATCCAATCTACAAAATAGTATAGAACTTTAATCAATTTCGTTAGATATCTGAACATGTTTAAAATTTTGGTACCTAAAAACCAGAACCGAACCTGATTCGGACCAAAATATTTTGGGTATCCGAGTATATTCGAATCAAATTTATATACTTAAATATATTATTTGAAAAAATTAATATCTCAAAGAAATAAACAAAATACTTAAGATGTTTTTAAATTGTCCAAAATATTTAGAAATATATAAAAATAGTAAAAATTATATATTTAAAATAACTAAACATTACTCAAAATACCAAAATACTGAAAATATATATTCATTTTCTATCCAAATATTTAAGTTAAACCAATTTTTATGTTAAATTTAAGTATTTTGGTATACATTATTCAAATTTATATGTAACATATTATTTTTATTTTTATTTTTTGAGAAATTTAAAGTATATATGAACTTTAAGTTTTTAAAAAATTAAATGGGTTATCTGAATCTAAAACCAAACCGAATATATAAAGATTCGAACCAAATTTGCAAAGATCCAAACCGAACCTAACCAAACCAAATGATACCTACCCATATGTCATCCCTAATCAAATGTAAAAAAAATTATTGATAACAAAAAAATGTATTATTTATTTAGATACAACATATTTAAAAAAAAGTTCACCCCGCGCAAGGTGCGGATTATCATCTAGTTATAATGTATATTGATATATTCTGAAAAGGTAACGCAGCACCATCAGTTGGTATTTTTTTCTTAGAATATTAGTGTTATCCCTTTTAATCAACAATAAGTTTTTGTCCTTTTGATCTGTTTGCTTACCTTTCTTTGTGCACCTTTTTGTGCACCTAAAAGAAGGTTAGGAAAGATTGAACTCATGTTTTTGAGGAGTTATGTTTTTTTTTTAAAAAGAGGTACAACATGGGAATTTACCAGAAAATCATCCATTCTAATACAACTATCGACCAAACACGCTTGGCTGCGGAATTCTAATAGGATCCAGTGCATTAGTGCTTAGTGCTGGTATGATCGCACCAAAAAAATGATTGGCCGTTTTAAAGAAGATTCGAACCCAGGTTACTAACACACTTATCCTTCAGTTTGCTTACTTGCTCAGTTCTAAATTTGTGTATGATTGTTAGAACATTAAAGCTCAGTTAACACGTGAATATATATACTATTAAAACAGAAACATTCTGAAAAATCTACTTAAACAAAGTTGTTGGACCCTTTTATTAGATTTAACATTTTTGGTCTTACCTTATATATTTGTAACAATTAATAATTAACTCCCATATATCTATCCGATGATTACTCATTTCTCTAACAATAAGATAGTATAAAATATCTTTACCAACACAGAAAGAATCAAATTACAGAAACTCAGCCCCTCATGCATATTTATGCATGCAACCGTCCATATATACTATTTATATAGTATTGTTTATACCTTTTGATTAAAATGAAATCATATCTGATTTACTACAATATATATATATATATATTATTTTCATGATAGGCTGTCTATAATGTTATACACTATATTTTTTGCTCATAATCTACAATATTTAGATATTAACTTTTTTGAATATTTAGATATTAATTATTAAAATGAGTTAGCAATATCATTAAGTATATTTTACCATGTTATCTTACATTATATAGTTTCAGTTTTTTTTTAAAGTTGATAAAACATGTTCGCAAATCATATGTTAAAACAAAATCATATATATATAGTTTTTATAAATAAAAAATAGATTAAACATTAGATTAAAAAAATTATTAAGAGATTTAATAACTATAAAATCCCCTACAAATATGTCTATTGAATTAGCTAAACAATCTACCAATTAAATCTTAAGTCATATCAATTTTAAAATATAACTTTTATAAAAATATGTACAAAATATAATGAGAGAGTATGTTTGGGTATTCTGGTCGGTTCATTTGTATCTTGATTCTTTGGCTCCTAAACATTCGGATCCAAGTAGATATTTAATTTTTTTACTCAGGTTTAAGTCGGTTCTTTTCATGTCTAGATCGATTAGGAATCATAATTCAAATAATGTAAAATACATTAATATTTGGGTACGAAACAGGTCTAGATCGGTTCAGACATTTAAGATCTGAAAAATATTAGAAATATTCGATAACCTGAAAAATTATCTGAATCTTGAAAAATATTCGAAAACCCAATAATACCTAAAAATTTATTTCAAATAGCTGAAATAGATCTCGAATGCTTCTTGAAATATAACCTGAGAAACCAAAATATCCAACTTTTTATCTAAATATCCATAATATATTTTAAAAAATTTAGAATTTTACCTAAAACCTGAAAGTATGACTGGAAACTCAACACCCCCCCCCCCCAAAAAAAAAGAGAAAAAAACATATGTAATACCAAAAACATATCTGAAATACCCAACTATACCTAATATAATATATACAAAACATTTCATGTATTCAAGATACCTGCACGGGTCTTGGGTATGATCCGTACGGAACCAAGATCCACTGATCCAAAAAAAACCCAATATGTACATTTCTTTGGACGGGGATCTAATCGTTTTTTCTTTTTTTTGGATTCGAGTAAATGCCTAGGTTTAAAAGAGTGAGTTATATAAAATGTACATAAAATCTCAAATAAACTAATTCATAAATTATATAATTTTAAACAGATTATCTTCTTCGATATAATAAGATTTTGTAATATAGCAATGTACAACAACTCCAAAATATTAATGTATATCGAAATTTGTTTTCAATCCAAAAAATTCATGCTTCGAATGTGTGGATTAAAATATAGTCTATTCTATTAAAATATGAACATGACCTATTGATATAGGTGTGGTCTATTAATTTTAATACAATTATTAAAACTTCTTATTAATTATTTAAGAGAAATATTATACAAAAAACACAAATATGACTAAAACGTATAAATATGAAATTAACTTTTTAAAAAATATAAAACAATAAATATATCCGCCTTTTTAAGGGCGGGTCAGAATCTAGTTAAAGATTAAATGAGGATAACTAGACGACCTTACTGTTTTCATACTGGAAAAATACCATATCTTAAGCATTATTTTTTACATTATCAAGTGGAATAGAAACATGAACAGTTTTTCTCAAAACGTTTTCCAGAAAAAAAAGAAATTTTTTTAACACATATGCATAAATTATATAATTTTCAAATGATTAATTAATAGTAAATGTGATTTTATAGCATATTTATTATTCAAGTCGAAAATACATTCTCAGGTATATCCACAAGTGATGCAGACAAAAAAAAGATCAACACTTTATTAAATGGTTAAAGAGTCAGGTATTAACTCAAATTTTTTTTTGGTATACATGATTTGTTTTTGCAGTTAGTATGATTAATTTCAACATTCTCTTTATTTTAATTTGCAGGTTGATTATGACGATCCAAATTACTCCACATGGTTTCACTAAGTAATTCAATGTCAACTTGCAAAGGTCACTACATCACCAATGTATTTCACACGAGGTTTTACTTTTCATACATATGAGTATATTAGACAGTGAGCGACCAATAATTACGGAATATGTGTGAAAGGTGAAACAGATTTCTACGAGATCTTGCAGAAGATTATTGAAGTGGAATTCTCAGGGTTATTGAAGCTGAAATGTTTCTTCTACACATGTGAATGGTTCGACTCCGTCGTCAGCAGAGGTGTTCGGTTTAACAAATTTGGTGTAGTTGATGTCAATGGTGGACAAAAGTATAACGAATTCGAGCCTTTCATATTAGCATTGCAAGCATACCAAGTTAGCTTCCTTACATATCCTTGTATGAGAGAATCAGGAATAAATTGGTTAGCCGTTATCAAAGTTATACCTCGTGGACGAATTATCGGTGGAGAAAACCCACCTTTGATAGAAGAACACATCAATGAAGTCGAGGAACCTGAAAAACAAACTGATAACATACTTCTCATTGATCCGCATAATCGTGAGTACGAAGATCTTCCCGGCGATAGCACAGACGATGCTGTTGAAGACGAGTTTAATGAAAATGATGATGTTTCTAGTGATGACGAGAATGGCAATGATGTATTCGAATGATAATGTAATTTTTTAATATGATTTATTTTCAGATTTAATGCATGTGTTTAGTTTGTTTAATCATTAAAAATTAATTATATAATTTGATTTTGTGTAAGGAAATTGGGGGTTTTGGGGTTTGTAATGGAAAAGAAGAGATTAAGATTGTAAGTTAAGGAAGTTAGAGGTTTGGGGTTTGGGATTTGAGGTTTCGGTTTTAGGGATCTACATATATTCCTCGTAGGGATTTACATATATTCCTCGTAAGTTCTTCATAAATAAAAACACGTGTTATTTCGTCGTTAATTAACGAGGTTTTTATGAGGAAACCTACTTATGTGGAATTAACAATGCATGTGTTATAAGGTTTTGTTAATTCGTCGTTAAGAAACAAGGACTTTACGAGAAAATCTGCTTACGTGGAATTAACAAGGTCCATGTTATTATTTACGAGGAATTTACGAGGCATTTATGTACATCCCGTCAGACGGTAGATGAGCACGACAACGGGCCTATGCTTCACATTACGGGTAAAAAACCTCATGCTGGTGTCCTTTTGGACATGGTAAATATTTTAATTAAATATTTTTAATATAATCTAACTTTTTTAAATGTTTTTTAGACCAAAGAGAAGAGAGTTCTCCCGTCTTTTAAGGAGCTTTACGAGAGGACCCACAAAAACAAGGCTGGAGAATTTGTAGATTCTAGGTCCAAGTAAATCTACAACGAGGTGGTTGCTCGGATTGAAGACCGCCAAACCCAACTGACCCACCAGTCCTTTGATGGAACACCCGTCACGTTATCCACACCTGAAGTGGATAAAATTTACGAGGAGGCAAAATATTTTAAAATTCTAATTATTATTATTCATATATAAATTTAATCTAACTTTTAATTTATCACTAACATTAATTTTTTCAAGGTTGTCCCTAAGAAAAAGGGACATACGTTGGGGACTGCCTCTGTCAACGATGTCCCAAGAACGACATCATCTTATGGTCATAGACGGGAGGATGAAGTCACTCAGCTGCGTTCCAAGTTGAACTCGACGCGGTCTGCGTTCGCAGCTCGTATGGGTCGAGTCGAGGTCTTTCTCGACCTTACAGCAGCTGGAAACCCGCAGCTGGAATCGCAGATGCGAAGCCAAAATCTCATTCCAGAGTCATCCCGCACACATGAGGATGAGGAAGAAGTATAGAGGAGGAATCAAGACCTCTTCGAGGATATGCAGAACAACAACCCTTACTTTTTTTCTATTGTATTATAAATTTAAAACAAATATCTTTAAAATATTTTCGTACTGATTTTTATTATTTCATATTTTTAATAGTTTTGAAATAAATTTAAAAATAAATTTTATTATATTTTTTATTATGGGAAAATAAAGAATTGAAGCAAATTAGTAGCTAAATTACGTCTGTTTAACGAGGAAATCTAAAAGTTCAAACGAGGAACTTGCTTCGATTCTTAGTGTCAAATTTAAGAGGAAAGCTTTATGTGTTTTTTCCGAGGGAATGTTTATGTGTTTTTAGGACGAAAGTTAGCGACTTCTTTACGAGGAAACCTGACATGGTATTTTTACGACGAAACATTAAA
The DNA here is from genome assembly GCF_000801105.2 of Raphanus sativus. NCBI lineage: Eukaryota > Viridiplantae > Streptophyta > Magnoliopsida > Brassicales > Brassicaceae > Raphanus > Raphanus sativus. Next base: position 17,269,178 of record NC_079512.1, on the reverse strand, counting down.
AGTCTATTTTACGACGAAATAGTGTGGAAAGCTTACGTGTCTTTTACAACGAAATATTAAACTCTATTTTACGACGGAAAGTTTCCTCGTAAATTTACGTTATAACGAACGTCTAACAAAGAAATAACTTTCGTGATTATTTCTTCGTAAAGCATGTTTTACAAGGAAATAACCACGAAAATAGTCGTTAATTATGCGTTTTCTAGTAGTGGTTTACTGATTTGAATCCAACATATTCAACTTTTTTATTTTAAGTTTTCCATATGTAATTTTTATCATGTAAAAAGGGAATTGAAATATATATATATATAAATAATTTTTGTTTATATATATATTTGAATAAAACTCCTAAAATCTCAGTCCTGATCTGGCTGCCTCTTATTAATGCTTTAGCTTCATAACGTGCCTTATTTCCTTCCTCCAGGTTGCATCTTTCCCATTTGATGACCATAATTTTGTCAAAGTGCATACACATGGTAGAAGGAAGACATCCAGAACGTAGTGGACTGATGATTTCTTGTCTTCTTCTATATCGAAGTGATTTCTGTGTAAAACTCATGTGACTAATCTGAGTGGCCAAAAAAAGGATCAATTGTAGTTCTTTCCTCAAGCTGAGGAAGCTTTTGATAGCGCTGCTGTAGAATTCAGAACGGAGAAGGAAGCGAGAAAACAGCAAAGCCAGGAGTTTAACTGAAACAAAGGAGTTTGGAATCTAAAAACAGCGCCTAAGGTTCAAATTCTTCTCCGGAAGTCTCTTCGCGGAGCTCTCCCGGTTGGGGAAAAATTATTAGCGCGAGAGGTGAACGTTGATCCTTTCTGGTCCTTATGGACAGCCCGCAACAACCTAATCTTCAACAACAAACAGAGATGTGGTGCGGCAAACTGATGCTGCCTGGAATGGAATTTAAAAATTGCAGGCATGGGATGGATCATTAAGAAAGCAGAGGAGAAATTGAGCTTTCAATCATCATCGAACTTGGTTAGTTGCAGAAGGTTTAGCTATGAGGGAAGCAATTAGAAAATGCAAAGAACTGGGGATCCGGAAAATCCGATGCGGGTCGGACTCATCACAACTTGTGAAGTCTTTTTCTTTTGTTTGGATTCCTCGTAGGCAGAATTCTGATGCTGATACTTCGGCAAAATAGGCTCTAAACCTTGTAACTGTTATTCAAACCGCTTAACTCTGATGATTATTGAAGTTGCGCTCCAAAAAAAAAAATTTGATGGTAATAATCGTTTATTACTGCATCCAAACTTCAAAGTAAGCTATTGAAATTTCCATGGATCATGATGTATTCAATTTAACATTTGATGTGATTTGATTTTTAATGGAATTTTAGATGATTTTAATAAGTTGCAGAAATTTAGGTGGGTTTTGTTAAACTACTCTAGAATATCACCTAAAACAATGGGATTTGAGTTTTAATTTTTTTAACTAAGAAATTCCACCCAAACACCCTAAAATCACCTCAAAACTTTAAAATCTCACAACTTAAAATATTTTCAATAACACTGGATTTCAGAGTACTTTACGAAATGTCAAGTTCAATAACAGTGGATTTTAAATGAGTTTTTAAAATTCATGTTTGAATAACAGTGGATTTGTCATTTTAATACAAATCACCTGAAACTCTCGGTTGAATACACCCCCTTAGTGTTTAATTCTAGTACTGTAACAGTAAACTAGCTTAACAATAGATTGATCAGATAACCAAGAAACAGAATCTTATTAAGAGCATCTCCAATGGTGTTACCCACCATTGGAGTCCTTAACAATATAAAACTAATTTTTTTTTTAACTTTTTGAATAGTGAAGGATTGTAGTTTATATTTTGTGTCCAATGGTATTACTTATTATAGAATCCTTAACTACAGATTTTGCAATGAAGCATACACACACCTGTAATGAATTTGAGTATTCCATCATATTCTCATTTGCATTTGGAAGATTCTCTGTATTGGTTTCTTTTATCGTTGGGTCAACAAACTCCAGACTGCAAGATAAAACCAAACATAATGAACACTTTGCAAGGACGTATGATTTTGATTATCTAAGGGTTTCAGATTTTTGACACAAGAGAAGTACCCAAGATGATCATAGAGAAGCTTCAACCAAGGCTCTGCCTTCAGGTACTCCTCCACAATTGAAACAGCATCCACCACTTTACATATCAAAGACGATATCAGTGAAGTGCCACATAATCTCCCAGGAACCAAGAACCAATTAAGATGTTACTTAACTGTGGCAGCTCTCCAACGAGTTCCATAGCCTTAGGGAACCCATTTTTCACCTTGATGAAACCTGCAAGCAGCTAATAGACATCAAAGAAGGAAAAAAAAACATATTATAGAACCTATACAAAAACAAGATGTTGCATTTGGGCATATAAGAATGACATACCGTATTATAGGTAACAACATCTGGTTTAAGACCATCGCGCTTCATCTGGTCAAACAACTTGATGCAACTGTCAAGCTTCCCGTTCTTGACCAGACAGCTGCAGAGCAATCAGACCGATCCAAAGCCAGGTATTTTGACACCGGGAACACTGCAGTGCTCAACGCAGTTGGCTATCTCCTCTTGCTTCCTGCTTCGTTCTGAGGTCCATAGAGGAGAAACTCAGAAAGGCTCAAGTCAGTCATTCTACTCTCATTAACAACACCCTGAACACAATAAATACAAAAATCATCGTGGAAAATGATCGTGGAAAATGACTGGAAAATCATCTTTTGTCACCTACAAAAACAGAAACAACCACACACAAAGCTCTTGGATTCACTTTTCATGGCCTTCTCTCTTTCTTGAATCTTCTTGTTCATATGTTCATATCTATTTTAAGAAACTATAGATAGCATCCATCCCCAGGAAAAACCAAAAAAAAAATAAAGATTCAAAAATCAGAATCTTCTTCCACACAAATCTAACCCTTATCAAAAAAAAACAAAACCCTGAAAGATTAACCTAATCTAACAGAGGTGGAGAAGAAACCAACCTGAACGTCGAACTCAATGAAATCGATCGGAAACTTGGCTGCGGAATTGAAAGAGAGGATAGAGTTTTCTTTAAACCCTCTGGTTCTCCGATCAGAAGATTGCAACACATTCATACCATTTCCTCTGTGTCCGATCACAGAAAACCCATTCATACCAAGGTCCCTAAGATCTCCTTCCTCTTCGTCTTTTTCGTCTTGCTCTCGATTTTTTTTCGTGATAAAGAGTGAATTTTTTTTTCACACGCGAAACAACCGGACCACTCACGCCTTGCCACGTCGTTAAGGATTTGATCCTTAAATGCCTTAGTTAAAGATCAATCATTCAGTTACCAAATTTTTTTATTATTATTTTATGTTATTTGCCTTAATAAATGCGCTAAGGATTCATTAACATCCTGGTTAGGCCTGGGCAAATTATCCGGATCCGAAGATCCGAACCGGCAATTACCCGAAAAACCGGGTTTCGGATCGGGTTCGGTTCTAGAAAAATACCCGGTCGGATGAGGTTTTAAAACTGGTCGGGTACCGGATCGGTTCCGGGTATATCCGAGATCCGTACGGGTATCCGAGAGATCCGAGATCCGTATGGATATCCGAAAAATCCGAGATCCGTACGAGTATCCGAGATGTAAAATTTAATATGCATCACTAGCGAATCGAACCATGAACCTCATCCTACACTTACCATATCACGTGACACTATACCAACGCATCATATAGTGTTTATATGTATTTTAAAGTTTATATCTATATATATATATTAAATTTATAAATATTAATCGGATCCGTTAATTTTTTGGTTACTTCGGATATAACCGGATCCGAACCGGATCCGACCGGTACCGAACCGTATCCGAACCGAAATTTTAAATTATCCGATCGGTACCATTTTCACTAGTTCCGAAATATCCGAAATCCGAAATATCCGACCCGGATCCGAACCGATAATCCGAATGCCCAGGCCTAATCCTGGTTGTGGCTGCTCATAAAATAAGAGCAGAGACCCAAACATAAAGGATTGAAGATAGAGTTCTTCATAAATTATTACTCCCTCTGTTTTTAAATAATACATGTTTTGAGATTTTCACACTTTTTAATAAAACATATTAAAATTTACTTATTAGTGCATAGTTTTTTGTTATTTTATATTTCCTATATTTCTAAACCAATAAAATTTCAAGAAATGCAATTAATGTTTTTGAGATTCACAATTATTCATAATTAGTTGACAAAAATTACATTGAAAATATGAAAAATACATCTTTTTGAAACAAAAAAAATTCCTAAAACATACATCTTTAAAAAACAGAGGGAGTATAATAAAATACTCCATTGTTGCATCATTCATCTTAAACCATTTTACGGACATAGCAACTAGCACTTGATCTCGACTTCAGCTTTACTTCAAACTGTTTTTGTGCCAACCCAAATGAATCCTGAAAAAAAAAACATATTTCATTATACTCATTTCAAGGCTTTTCAAAAAATGTTATAACCTTAACAAAAACAGTACCGTATCTTCGTATCCATTAACGTTTTCAAAAGCTTCCTCCGCTTCTTCAGAACTAACGAATACAGCAACTGCACAGTAATAACCTCCCAGTGTTTTTGCTGCTGCCAAAACCAATTAAAAGAAAAAAGATGTTAAGGAACCTTAAAGAATAAACATATATTCATACTATCATACATGTTTCGGTTTCAACCTTAACATCAAGTTTGAATTTTCTGGTAAGAAACTCTCCAGCGAGAGCAAAGTTCAGCTTTTCAAATGGCACACGGGAAGGGATTCTATGAATAAAGAGTCTTGATTTCTCAGCCTCCAGCATCTATAGAAATAAAAATATTAACTCAATATGTACCTGTAGGAATCATAAAATAAACCTACAATTTGTTTGTAAATCAATCTTTTAATAAAAACCTCTTCTGATGGTGAAATTGTTGTGTCAAATGGCTTCTCAATAAAAGCAAGTGCAATATTCATCGCCGCTGCAGCGTCGTGTACACAATTATGAGAAACGCCTTCCTTTCGGACATCCTTACCAAAAATTGCCTATAAAGATGAATTTCAGTTTTTGATCAACCAAAAAAATGAATTACAGAAAAATAATTAAGAAAATATATTTATATGTAACAAATTCAAGAATATAATATAAACCTTATGAGTTACCTTGTAAAGACAATTGAGAGAAGGTTTCCTCGAATTTCTTGCGTTTGAAAATTTGAACACAAGTGCTGTATCGATTACTTTAGGATGATCTACCTTCAGAACTGTGATCATAATACCAAATTTGAACGACAATATAGTCAAGGGCTATGATTAACTATATGATCTAACCCATCAAAAATGGACATAGTTAACAGCATAAAACTCACTCACTAAGTGTTTTTACGTACCTTTCATATCATTGTTCAAACTGTGACCTACCAGAATAGCACCATTAGAAAGATAGGGCTGCAGCTCCCGCTGTACAATTAGCATAAATACATTCTATAAGATTTTCCCTAAAAAGTCCACATGTATATTATATACACACGATACGGTATACCTGAATATCTACCACAGAGAGAGTAGCTTTTTCGATATCTTGAGCAGTAACTCCTGTAATGACTGTCCTAAAGTCAACAATACGTTTGTCCGGTTTCACAAATTGGTCAAGAATCACCTAAACCAATGAACATATAAATAAACGAGTCAAGAAACAGGTTGATATTTAAAAAAAAATAAAAGAAACTCACAAATAATTTAACAATTAGATATACCTTTGAATGACGGTCTACAGCGCCGACTCTAACCAGACCTTCAGTACCATCTTAACAAAGAACCATCTCACAGTCAACGGCTATCATGTCGGTTGAATTCTTAATCATCAACGACTTCATTCCAATATCAGATATAAACCAATCCTGCTTACAGTAATTTTGATAAAACAGTATAAACAATAATCTTCAAAATGTTAAACATATATAAAAAGAGGTAATGATACAGGAGAGGATACAGACATTGGAGTTTGACCGAAAACAATAGTCTATCGAGAACTCCCGATGCTTCATGGTCAAACGAATAAGCATCTGTACCGTCCAAAAGATAACTTTCAAACACATTACTAGCAAAGTTGAAAAATATATATATATATATTCTAAACATGTTTTCTTTGTTTGATATCCGACACTCACATGCTCATGAGTGTCATTTTCTGGAGAGTCCTGCTTCAGCTTTTTAACTAGAAGACTGTTGGCACGAATTTGCATAGCCTAAAGAAACAAAAATGTAGTGGGGGTTAAAAACCAAAACCCTAGTAGTAATAAGCAAGCATTTGATGGTTAATAACATTACAAAATCAAACCTGCAGATCTTCTTTATTCTTAAACGCAGTGAGAAAAGTGACCAACGCGTCACGGGAAACCATGGAAAGGTCATATGGTGTTATATCTTTATGGTCATTAATAGCTAAGAATTCCTTCCATCCTCCGTGTTCTCCTCGTAGACCTCGAATCTGCACTAGCTTCATCAATTCTTCCAAAACCTAGTCCGAAAATGTAAACGTGGATGTAACGTAAAGTACATAGAATGTAACTCAACCTAAATCAGAGTATTAAAATGAAAAGAAAAAAGGGTACGGACATCCTTCTCGACGGTGGCTAGGTTATCATCCATTAGTGCCGTCGAGTATGTGGCGGAAAGTAGTGATTTTGGCCTAAGTTGAAACAGGAGTTGGGTTTTAAAGAACATCAGCAAATGTTTTTGGGAAATTGTACCCGTTTTGTATGTTTATTTTTAAACATTGAACAGAAACGTACCAACTTCCAACAACTCTATAATCTCGAAAACTTTCCAACATGTTTTGTAAATGATGTTATTCTGAGAGTTCTTTGATTCTTGGAATTAGACAAAACGTTCCAACTTCACAATTTTTGGAATCATGCATGATATGAGAATTAAACTTCTTTTTCAATTAATAATCAAAAACTTCCCAATTGTTGGAATGGTAATATAAGGATATATATCTTCTTTTTCTTTTCAATAAATTTGAAAGAAGAAAAATCATAATTTTGTCGCATTTTAATCTGCAGATGTAAAAATCAAATTTTAAAGCGATGGTTATTCAGTAGTAATACGCTTAAGCATGAAGTGGGGTTTTGTTTTCACATACAAACGAGTTAAACAGATTCTGTATTTGACTCTGTTTCTTGTATGATTATCCAAAACATTTGTAACAACTTGTTTAGCAATTAGAAAATACACATGAAAACAACCCAAAATATATAATAGTAGCCAAACTGAATCGATTAACTGGCTCAGTCAGTGGCGGATCTAGAATACATTTTTGTCTGGGGCAGAGATGAAAACTATTAGAAAAATTAATATGTGATCAGGGGCATGACTAAAATTTTAAGAAAATTACATAGAAATTAAAAATTTCATCTGGGGCAACTGCCCACCCTTTACTCAACGTGGCTCCACCACTGGGCTCAGTTAGCCAAACTCTCTTTCTTAACATATGTGCATGTCTTCCAATCACTTATCATCCACGTCTGATCATATATTTCATTCTGCAGATTAATTGATGTATATGAATAAGAAATAAATGCTTAGTAATACTAATCAATAATAATAACATACATGATCGCATGAAATACTGATAATGAATTGTAAGATAATACAAATACGTGGTTTCTCTCCCATTGATACAACAGATCTAGCATTACGAGAATGTAATGCATGGTTCCTTGCCAACCAAGAAAAGGAGGAAAACCCTATACAGCTGCTAACGAGAACCCAAATAGAACTTCCAACCTTCACCTGCCGGATAGACGGATCATGGAAACAGGATGAAACAACAAGCAGGATGGGCTGGATCCTCCATCTTCAAGAAGGTTCTGTTGATCTACTTGGGTTACAAGGAATTCATAAAGAAATTTCGCCATTACATGCTGAGCTTAAAAGTCTTATATGGGCTTTAAAATGCTTATCTCGCCATCAGCGTTATTGCAACCATTTTGTTACTGATTCGCAAGAACTGGTCAAAATGATCGACACACCTGAAGAGTGGCCAGCATTCACATCAGAATTTACCGAGTTCAAATATCTATGGGAGATCTATCAAGATGGAAAAGTGGTATACGAGACCAGAGCCAATAACTCAGAAGCGGATTTGCTTACCCGTCAAGCTCGAACAAGAAAGCGTTTTTTCTCATATGTCTGCACGTTTGTGCTCTATTGGATGGATACCAGCAACTCCCCTATTGCGAGCTTGTACTAAGATTTATCTTAGTATTTTTCTCTGATTGTGATAAAAAAACAAATAAACAAGAAATAAAAATAAAAATAAAATAAAAATAAAAATAAACAAGAAATAATACAGTAATCAAGTAATCAAGTAGAAGCAGTAGCTTCACTTTGCAACCATCTCCTTAGTGTGAAAGCCACAAAGTTCTTACTTGCAAGTAACTTCGTCTTAGCTAACCTATCACCACCACCTGCAACCTCTGCATCCCCACCGCCATCAGCAAGCGGCGTCAGCACCTCCTCAACAACCGTCTCAAGACCTCTCCTACCGTCCTGTCCTCACTTCCCATGACCAGACCTTTAGTTTCATCTCCATCCATACTCACCACCGACATCGTCCTCCGTTCTGATCAACTTGCAGACATCTTCACCAAAGCAGCTAACTCCAAGGTATGAAATCATATATAAGGAAAGCTTGGTTTGCTTGATCTTGGCAATGGAGTTTATACTCGTTTTCTCTCAGTATAGTTTTTTCCCCAAGTGGTTTGTTTTTAATGTTATGGGTTTTCATGGTTCCAATCTTAACGTTCGATATCTCTATGGTTAAGCTTGAGAGAAAATGTTGAAATGAACAAAAGTGTTATCTACAGGATCAAAGTAGATACTTTAGGTTTTGTGAAATGCAAGTTGGTGTTCTAGAAAATTATTCTGTTGGACATTAGAGCATCTCCAATCCATTGCTATTAAGTTGGTGTTCTAGAAAATTATTCTGTTGGACATTAGAGCATCTCCAATCCATTGTTATTTTCACCTCAATAGCATTTAGAAGTGAAATTGATCCAATCCACCTCTATTTCTTCCTCTATAATAGAGATCTCTATTTTTTACTCTATAAAATAGAGATTGCTATTTTAAAGAAATACATTGGAACATCTATTATAGAGTTCCTCTATTTTAGAGGTGAAAATAGCAAAATACACTGGAGATGATCTTAGTTCTACCTTCCAATCTCTTTTTATGCAAGCCTTCTTGGAGTTTGTCATTTATCTTTTCTCTTGCCTGCAAAAATTCCTGTATCAGCTGTTTCTTTTCTTTTATATATTTGTATCTTGTACATTTCAATCTAAATGAATATACAGACTTTTCTATTCTATTTTCTTGTGTTTTACTTGACAATTGAAAGACAAAATTGGAATCATTGATAAGTAATTTATCATAAATTTAAAATAATTGTAATTTACAAAGTTTAAAAATCCGGTTTAAATTTTATTCCTTCGATCAAACACGAAATTACTTTTAAATTGTTGTTTCTGCATATTAGTTTTCTAAATCATCCTCAAATACATTTTCTGTCAAAAGACAATAAACTAGCTTTGACATAGATTGTTGAAGTAAATAAGAAACAGATAAATCTTATTAAAGTCAATGAATTACGAAGAGGAAAACAAACCCAATAAATGAAAGATAGTTTTCTTCCCAAATTATTAGGACAAATACAATACTCCAAGGTTGCTTCATTAATCTTGCATCATTTTACGGACATAGCAGGTAGCACTTAATCCCGAACTCAGCTTTAAGGCAGACAACTTCTGTGGCAGACCATATGAATCCTAAAGAAATGAACAAATGTTGAATTAAACTCATTTCACCACTTTTAAACAATGTTCAACAAAAACAAAATGATACTAATATACCCTTTCTTTGGATCCATTGACGTTTTCAAAAGCTTGATCAGCTTCTTTAGAACTATCAAAGACAACAACTGCACAATAATTACATCCCTGCGATTTTGCTGGCTGTAAAAAAAAGCAGAAAAGAATTCGGTGTTAAGGAACTTTACAGAATATACATATATTCACATGCTTCTGATTTCAACCTTAACATCAAGTTTAAAGTTTCTTGAACGAAACTCTCCAGCGAGAATAGTGGTCAGTTTTTCAGATGGCACATAGGAAGGGATCCTATGGATAAACAGTTTTGATTTCTCAGCTTCAAGCATCTATGGATCAGAAAACAAAATTGTAGAAAGGTGAATACATGATATACAATAGTATGTTGGTAAATCAATCTTTATAAATACCTCTTTTGATGGGGTAATTGTTGTGTGAAAAGGTTTCTTTATGAAAGCAAGGGCAATATCTATCGAAGCTGCTGCGTCGTGTACACAATTATGAGAAACACCTTCCTTTCTTACTTCCTTACCGAAAATCGCCTGTAAAAAAATTCAGAAGGACGAGAACAATTGATCTACTAAATTACTTCAAGAGTAGTAACTTCACCATTATAGAGTTACCTTGAAAAGGTCATTGAGTGAAGGTTTTCTTGAATTTCTTGCATTTGAAAATATGAACACAAGTGATGTATCAATGACTTTAGGATGATCTATCTTCAACACTGGAACCAAAATACCAATAAATTTAAACGACAACAAAAAAAAACATATTAGTAGTTACTCACTCTACATAGCCCTTTTTACTTACCTTTCATGTCTTTGTTCAGACTGTGACCAACCAAAATAAAACCATTAGAAAGATAGGGCTGAAGTTCTTTCTGCACAATTCAAATAGTTAAATTCAGTAGGAATTGTTATAAAATGGGTAAAGAAAATCATAGTATAGACAACAAGGGATACCTGAATATCTGACACAGAGACGGTAACATTTTCAATGTCAAGCGCAGTAACTCCGGTAATAGCTGTCCTATAGTCAACAATAGGTTTGTCCGGTTTAACAAATTGGTCAAGAATCACCTACAGCAATGAACATACAATTAAATGAGTCAAGAAAACAGATTGATACAAAAACAAGAAACTCATAACTTAACAATAAGATATACCTTTCCATGACGGTCTACAGCGCCAACTCTAACCAGACCTTCAGTCCCATCTTCACAAAGAACCATCTCGCAGTCAACAGCCATCATGTCTGTTGAATTCATCACAGTCGACGACTTCATTCCAATATCGGATACAAACCAGTCCTGCTTATAGCATATGGAAAAGTGTAAATAAGAAACTTCGATTTGTTAAACATAAAGAGACAATGATAGATGAGAAAATACAAACATTGGAGAGTGACGGGAAAGAATAGTCGAGCGAAAACTCCCGATGCTTCATGGTCAATCGAATAAGCGTCTGTACAATCCAAAAGATCAATTCAAATACATTTTTACCAAAATTATATATATATATATGCATCGTCAAAAAATGTTTTCTTTGTTTGATATCTAACACTCACATGCTCAGGAGTGTTAGTTTCAGGAGTCTCCTGCTTCAACTTTTCAACTAGAAGACTATTGGCACGACGTTGCAGTCTCTAAAGAAAAAAATGATTTGGTTAAGAATCAAACCCTAGTAGTCAGCAATCATTTGGTGGTAAAAATTACAAAATCAAGACCTGGATATCTTCTTTCTTCTTAAAGGTTGTGAGAAAAGCGACCAACACGTCACGGGAAACCCTGGAAAGGTTATGTGGTGTTATATCTTTTTGGTTGCAAACAGCTACAAATTCCATCCATCCTCCGTGTTCTCCTCGTAGACCTTGAAGCTGGACTTGCTTCACCAACTCTTCCAACACCTAGTCGAAAAATGTAAGGCGCATGTAACGTAAGATACATAGAATGTAACCAACGAAACATATTCAAAGAAAAAAGAAAATAGTACGAACATCTTTCTCGGCGGTGAGTAGATTATGATCCATAAGTGCCGTCGATTAAGTTGTGAAATGTTGTGATTTTGGCCTAGGACTGTTGGGGTTTTTAAAGAACATTAAAAAAAAAAATCAAATAAAACGTTTTAACTTCCAACAACTACATAATCTCGGAAATTATCCAAAATGCTTCGTAAATGATGTTATTTTAAGAGTTATTTAATTTGTAGTTAAGAGAACGTTCCAACTTCACAGTTTCTTTGCTTTTCACTAAAAGTCAAATAATATGTTCCAAATTCACAATTTTTTGGAATCGTAAAACTCCGAATAAATCTTCTTTTTCTTTTAAATCGACAAATTCCTTTTCTTTTCAATAATAATTTTTTTTCTCATAGTTCTGTCGCATTTTTTTTTGTAAAAAGAAGTTCTGTCGCATTTTAATATGCAGATTGTAAAGATCAATTTTTAGTGATAATAAGCTTAATCATGAAAAAATAGAAAAGGAATTGTAAAGATCGAATCAAACAAATAATCAAGAAAATAATACCAAAAGTGGGGTTTTTTGTTTCCATATACAAACGAATTAAACAGATTTTGTTTTTATCTATATTTCGATATGATTATCCAAAAAAAAAATTGGAACAACTTGTTGAGCAAACATTAAAAACAAATGAAAATACTAATCTTCTGATGATGTTGCAATCTATCGAATATAATAAGAGAGATTACTGAAACTTTATTCATCGGCAATCTTTTGGTTTTGAAGTCGGCAATGTCTTTTCCAATTCCACGTCTACTCAAAATCAGCATTGTCCGATGCTGAAAAAACATTGGATTCTAATAGTGTTGTCAGGTATAGAGTGTTTTTTTCTCATAGACATAGAGGGAGAATGTATCAAAGAGGTTAGTTAAATGGGAAGACAAAGCCACTCGACTCCGTTTCTTTCTGTAAACTTCGCCCCCAATCCAACAGTACCGCAAAATAAAAGTATAGTAGCCACATTGATTAATAAGTGATAAAAAAGAAGATAGTGATAAAAAAGAAGATATGATCGGCAGTACTAATTAATACTCCCTCTGTTTCACGATATAAGATGTTTTAGAGAATATTAATGTTTCAAAATATAAAATGTTTTGATATTTTTAAAGTACTTTAACTTTAGGGAGATTGGGCAGAATATCCCTAAGGGAGGCCCATATTGGAGAAATGTCCATGGGGCTCGAGATGGAGAAAAGTAGTAACCATTCGACCATGAATGGACGATTTTACCCTCACGCTTTTTACTCTCTACCTCGGCGTTGCTTTACGTGTGTCAGAAACCACAGAAAGCGGGATTTGGTTGTTGCGTGTGCAGAAGCACGTGTCTGACACAAGGTGGCGCCGGAAACGAGTAACCGCTGGATAATAACGAGAACTTTACATGTTATGATGACAAAAACTTCGGTAAGTGGAACTATGGTTGTCTATTGGGTTCTGTGAATGGTACTAGGGTTTCTGTATTGTAATATATATACTTAGCAGAGGGGTGAGAGATTAAGAGAGATTAAGTGAAAACGGAAACTGTGATTGAGAGCTTAGATACTCGTTTGACAGTGGTCGTTTTCTCTTAGCGGAGGTAAGGATTCTTCTCATGATTTGATTATCGTTGCAATTGTGGTTTTAGTTTACTGAGTTAAAGAGTTTCTGTTTATTTTTTAAATAATTGTGCAGGAAACAAAAGCGTTGCGACTATCGACAATGGTGCATCTTGTGAGAACTGTGGTTGGTAACTGGCAGAGACTTGCCCATGGAACGTGGAGGTTCGACGTGAACCACAGTGACAAGAAATATGATCTTGTGTTGAAGGAGAATGAGACTTACGAGGCTTTGGTCTCAATGGTGAAGGATAAGTACTGTGTTGTCCATTCTGAGCCTGTCGCCTTGACCTATGACTTCCCCGAGTGGATGAAAGTTACTGGAGACTTCACAACACCGCCTGTTGACATAGTTGAAGACCAAGATGTTGAGCTCTTCATGGCGGTGAGGATGGACTTCGCCGGTTTGACACTCTGCGTGGTCTATGGTAGCCAGGAGGTGGGCCACTACCGCACAATCCGGAGGGATGAGTTTGGACTCACTGAAGACGGGACGGAAGTTGTTCCACCAAAACCAACCCCATGGAGAGGTAAGCTGTCTCCACCTCTGCTAAGTCTTGGTGCTAAGCACATACTTAGCTGTAACGGTTAAATGATAACACTAAAGTTAGAGTTAGAGTAAGACTTTTTATCGTATCAACTATCTATTTGGCTGTTACGAATTGACCACCTTAATAAAAAAGTTAGCTGTTAAGATGCGTGTTTGTTTGGTAATTATAACATTATAAGATGTACATATATATACGAAGTTATATGTGATGCAACTGAAAATAACAATGTTATCGGTAACTCATCGACCTTAGCCCCTAACGGAACAAGGTATATGTTAAACATTTATTTTGGGCGAGAAAAAATTGATTAGCTAGCAACTTGTGGGATAACAAAAAAGATATAATTTGAACGGCTTAATACAAAAATGTATGCGGCTGCTAAGAAATGTTGATAACAAAACGTTTAGCTGTTTAAGAGACTTGTTGGTTGCAATCTAAAAAGCTTTAAGTGGTATAGCCATATACGAAGTTATATGAGATGAATCCAGTAAATAAATATGTTCCCGATATAACATAAAACGTATCACCTAAGAAAAGAAGTGATATGTAAAAAAATTATTTACGGTTAGAAACTAAATCCTACTAGATTGGCAATGTTATTGTGTGTTTAACGATGATGTTTTAATTTGCTGATGGATATATTTACATGCTAAAAACATTGTTATGTGTTAAGGTTTCCGTAAGGGTGGGTATCTACAAGTAAGCGAGGAGAAATTGATGAGCATCTGCACCAGTGACCAGATGGTAGAGATCAGAAGGTGCGCTGTGCGCCTGACGAAGAATGAAATTTTTCGTCCCCTGGAGGTTGTTGATGACCTGTCCTCAGAGACTGGTTCTTCAGATGGGTTGGAGGTATTCACCCCAGATGAAGATGGTATGATACGCCTCGAGGAGGTGCCTACAGAAGAACCAGCAATCGCGAACTTAACCCTCGCCATA